>NC_057392.1:34862528-34992288 GCF_019320065.1 Cervus canadensis | reverse complement strand
TGTGTCTCTTGTTTTGAGGTGGGTCTCTTGTAGACAGCATATATAAGGGGTCTTGTTTTTGTATCCATTCAACCAGTCTTTGTCTTTTGGTTGGGGCATTCAACCCATTTACATTTAGGGTAATTATTGATAGGTGTGGTCCTGTTGCCATTTACTTTGTTGTTTTGAGCACCCTAAGACATTTTTAAGCACAGAACTTCTATTAAACAAAGTACTTTTAAGTGATTTACTTCATGGTACTTCTTAATTTAAGCTTCCTTTCTAAAGGAGAGTCATATTTCTGATTTCATATCCTTCTCAAGGAGAGGGATTATATTATTCTGTGTATTTCCCACTGAATGTTTTTGATAAGGTCAAGTGAAACACTTAAAATTTTTAAAATATATGTATTTGAAATTTTTCATTGCATATGCATGAGGTATTTTGAAGGAAATGTATGAAAGGAATGCTTTTAAAAAAGTATTTGAAAATAAATGACCTTGAGGATTTCTTTTGCTGTATTTTTGTTAGTAACACATGAATATCAATAATTCCTATTTGGAAGTGGAATGTGATGATATTAACATTTTGCATACATGGGATTGGGTTTCTTTTTCTATTTACACCTTTAACTGAAGTAAAAACAAATATAAATTTTTTCCCTAGTTTATTTTTTTGTGAAAGTACTTTCCGGGCCTCCAATTGTTAGAAGAGAAAAACCCTCGATTTACTACTTACTGAGTCTTTTAAGGGAAATATACAATTTAAAGGGGCTAACCTTTCATTCCTTCTCCTACAGTTTGGAATAGAAACAGAGCCAATTCCAGAAGATATTGAAGATCCTAAAGCCTACAGGTATGGGGATTTTTGATCAATACCTACTAGGTCTGGGCTTTTGCAAAACACATCAACATTTTAACAAAGTTGGCCAAGCTGAATGAGTTTCCAAATTATTAGATACTAGTTTTCTTTTTGCTATTTCTATATTAAAGATATGTTACTTTTTAAATTTCTATTTTCAGTATTGAGAATGCCAGAAGAAAAAGAGAACATGACAAGTTAATGAAAGAAGTAGAAGAAATCAAGGCTGGAAAGAGAGAACAGATCAAAGCTTTAAGGAATCAATTGCAGAAACTACTACAGATGAATGAAGAATTACCCAAACATATGCAGTTTAAACGGACAGTAAGCCTCAAATAAATTTGATTTTAATTTTAACATATACTGTTTCTGAATCGAGACTGCTATTTGACCAACAAGTAGGAACACTTAAAGCCATCTTTAAATTTCCCTTGCCTGGCTGGTCAGTGTTTTGGCAGCAGCTAAACTACTATAGAACTTGTCATACAAGTTGGTTTGGATGTAGATGAGTCTCTTTGTACAAAGTTTACTTTTGGATTTAGCTAATTCACGTGCTTTTGGTAATAAGATAAATATAAATTTGAATCTGGTTATCAATCCTTATCATACCTAACCAAGTTATCTGTTGGATAGGCACATACTATATAATTTGATTCTCTCTGATTTCTTTTGTATAATTCACCAGCTCTGTTGAAAAGATAAAAGTTGGTTCATCCACAAAGTTACTAAAAAATAACAGTATATTTGTAGCTATGGGGACAGTCACCAAATTAAGCTGATTTTTTATTAAATTTTTCTCTTGTGCTTTATTGACAACCCCTTCTGAGCCACCAGGGAAGCCCAAAAAAGCTTCTCGGTGTGACCCAAATGGGACAACCACTTCTACCTGTTAGTAATTATTTTTCCCCATTTTTGTTATCTTAAATGCAATTACTATCAAGAGCCTAATAAAATAAAAGCTCAGAATTTATTTTCTTGACTATACCCATGGATTACCCAGTCCTATAATTCTAGAAGCACTTAGCCAATTTCATTTAAAAAAAAAATTGGTGAAATCACATTGATAAACTCATATTGGTGAAAAGACCAACTTAATGGTTAAAAGATGTTTGTTATTATATTAATAAAAGGGTTGACACTTGCAGAATATGGGTGACTTAATCCAAAATAAAGAACAACTGGGGCAAGTTCTGTGGCTGATCATTTTACATACATCATTACTAGAAGCACCAACACATCTGGAAAAAATAATTACTTGCAATTTAGTGTGAATGAGGGCCCTGTTATTTTTCCAGTATTGAAATAAAGAAACATGAGGTCCCTAAGTATCCTCATGGGGAAAATGGCCCCTTTGGTGAAGAATATTCAAGCCAGACTTGGTTTTATCAGCAAGTCCCCAAAGACATTACAGCCTTTCCTAGGTGGGGTCACAAGGGAGGGGAGGTTCAGCTGATGAACATGTGCCATGAACTTCTACCCTGTGCACAGCTAGTTGTGTAATAGTAGTTGCTTTGGGGTAGAGAGAGTTCTTTTTTTTTTTTTTAAACTTGGTACACTCTGCAAATGTTCTGTTGACATTCATTGCTTTTTATTATGGGACAAATCTTTCAATATGTAACTCTGTTTCATCATTGTTAATTATTTCTAAGAACTTTTCTCCATATTTTGTGACAGTAAAATCAGTCTGTGGTGTCTAGAATGAGAGAGTGATATTTAGGAGAGAGTTATGATGTTGGAATGGAGGAGTTATGCATGGAATGGAGGACAAACCTTAAATATCTATATTTATGTATGAAATAGGATTGCTAAAGTCCATTGATAAAAGTACCCATTTTGGTGAACAAGTCTACTTATCTGCAGGATTTTGATCTAGATTCCAAAATTCGTGCTGAGATTGGAAAGAAAACAGCTAACAAAATTCAACGAGTGGAAAAGGAATTGGCTTGGGAAAAGGAGAAACACCAGCTTGGCCTAAAGAAGCTACAGAATAGGTAGGATCCATATTTCCTGCAAGTCAAGGTGTTTATGAACAGATATTTGAATAAAGTAGTTTCCAGTGGTTTTATGGAAGTGGTCAGATAGTCGGTCTCCTACAGTACCTACTAATTCCTAAAACTCAAGTAATCCTCTCGTCACTGCTGCTGTCTCCCTGAGTTCATTCCTTTCTCATTTAAATCTGCAAAATTTTTACAAACCAAATTATGTCATATGTATTTGTTTTCAGTTTGTGACAAATTATTTATCTTATATTTAATTAACACAGTATGTATGTGTGCATGCTCAGTCGAGTCCAACTCTTTGCAACCCCATGGACTATACTCCGCTGGCCCAGGCAAGTATACTGGAAGGGGTTGCTATTCCCTTCTGCAGGGGATCTTCCCAACCTAGGGATCAAACTCACGTCTCCTATACTGAAGACAGATTCTTTACCACTAAATCCACCCAGGAAGCATCAAAAACAAAGTAGAGGCAAAGGACTTGTAGTGAAAGATGACGACTTCCTATCTGATTCCTCTCATGCATTAATGTGACTTCCCAGAGACTGCTTTTACTTTCTGCCTTTTTTAGATATAATTTACATACATAAATGCATAAATCTCAATACATTTTTGTAGATATATAAACACAAATATCCACTACCTAGATTAAGAACATTTGTAGCACCCCAGAAAGTTCCCTTGTGTCCTCCTCCCACTATTTACTCTCCAAAGATGAATGTTTATCACCATAGATTAGTCGTGTCTGTGAACTTTCATATATATGGAAAGCTTCAGTATGAACTCTCTTGTATCTGGCTTTTTTTATGCAGTATCATGCCTAAGATTATCCATGTTGATGCAGGTAGCAGTTTTCATTACTTTGTGGTATTCTATTCAATGGTTATACCACAGTTTATTCATCCATTTAACTACTGATGGATATTTGAGTTGCTTCTATTTTTGGCTACAGTGAATAATGCTGCTATGAACATTCTTGTGTATATGCCTTTTGGTTGACATAAGCACTTTTTTTCCCCCTAGACTTATTTATTTGTGGCTGTGCTGGATCTTTGTTACTGTGTGCAGGCTTTCTCCAGCTGCAGTGAGCAGGCTTCCCTGGTGGCTCAGTGGTAAAGAATCTGCCTGCCAATGCAGGGGACACAGGTTCAATTGCTGATCTGGGAAGATCCCACATGCTGGAGACAACTAAGCCCTATGCCACTGTTACTGAATCAGCACTCTGGAGTCTGTGACTCGCAACTACTGTACTTACATGCCACAGCTACTGAAGCCTCCATGCCTAGACCCATGCTGAGCACTTATTTCAGTTTGCTTGCTGATATAACATTCCAAACCTTCTGTCTTTATATGGAATTCTCTCTGTCTCTTCAGATAAATTCCCTCTGTGCTCATCCAAGTTCCCTCTTTTTATAAGGATACCAGTCATGTTGGATGAGGATCCACCCTAATGATCTCATTTTAACTTGATTACCTCTGTCAAGACTTTATTCAGATAAGGTCGTATTATCTGAGCCACCTGGGATGGTTAGGACTTCAACATATTCTTTTTAGGTGACACAATTCAACCTGTAACACTCATGCTTGCCATCACTGGGCAGTGTCAGATCTCTACATTTCAGTTATTCTGTAGTAGTGTGTCAATGTGATTTAAATTGACATTTCCTGGATGAGTGACAATTTTCACTCCCTTTTCCTATACTTATTGGTTATTTGTATATCCTCTTTCATTAGATGTTTGTTCAAGTCTTTTGCTCATTTAAAACTTGGGTTGTGGTAGTCATATTCTAGATGAGACTTTTGTCATATACATGACACATGTATATAGTGACATATCCGTGCATGCATGCATGCATGTAAAATATCTTGCTCTACTCTGTAGCTTGTCTTTTCATCTTCATTATAGTGTCTTTTTGAACAGAAGTTTTTAATTTTGACAAAGTTCTGTTTACTGGTGTTTTTCTTTTCAGTTTATCAACAGTTTCACTAACTTAAAAAATAAATTTATTTGGCTGTGCCATGTCTTACTTGCAGCATGTAGGATCTAGTTCTCTGGCCAGAGTTCAAACCTGAGCCCCCTGCATTGGGAGTGTGGAGTCTTAGCCACTGGGCTACCAGAAAAGTCCCTATATTTTCCCTAACTTTTTATGGTTAGTGCTTTTACGGTAGTTAAAGATTCTTAGCCTATTTCCAGTTCATGAAATAATCCTCCATTTTCTTCTAGAAGCTCTACTGTTTTGCTGTTTTCTGTCTTGGATAATTTTTGTGGGTGCTGTAAGAGAGATCAAGTGTCTTTTGTCTCTATAGTGATATCTGGTTGACCTACTTTCATTTGCTGATAGGTACATTCTTTCCTCACTAGATTGTAGTGATGCTTGTTTCAAAAGTCAGGTAACCATTATGTTGAATCTATAAATCAACTTAGATGCAACAGACATTTAAAGGAATGATTACATAAATAAATTAAATTAAATCCTAAAGTTAAAAGATGAGGAAATGTGAACTGCTGCCAAAAAATAGCAACAATGAAATTGATGAAGAAATTTTTAAAGATAAATCTCTGTAGGCTATAAGAGGAAGGTGAACCAGAAAGTAGTATGAACTCCTGAGCTTAATATTTTTATAGAGAAAATAGAGTAATATATGATATACATTTATCATCTCCCCATCTATTATCTATATGAAATATGGAGAAACTGTGTGAAATATGAAGAAAAATGGAGAAATATGGAGAAAAATTGGAGGAGGAAATGGCAACCCACTCCAATATTCTTGCCTGGAGAATCCCATGGATGGAGGAACCTGGTAGGCTACAGTCCACGGGGTCACAAAGAGTCAGACACGACTGAGCGACTTCACTTCACTTTATATGAAATATGTATTATTTTGTATATATACTATATGAGATAATAGGAAAATGAATTGCACTTCCTCAGAGTTTAATATGATCCACTTACCATAAACTGCAGCCTATTTGAAAATTTTGACTCTTCTACATACTGGCAAAACCATGGTATGCTGTTAATAATGAGATGTTTAGTATTTTCATTAGAAAATTCTACTTTAAGTGCTATTCAACTTCCACTACATCCTTGTTGGTATATACATGGCTGAATTTTGGACTCAACATGATATAATGGTATTGTTTATCAGCATAGGACATTGTGATCTTATTTTATTGTGTAATAATTGTGTAGCATGATTGAAATGGTGACAAGTCCTTATTTTCCCCCAGATTTCGTGATTCATTGGAAAGTGATACTATTGTAGTTCATGCCATTCAGAGTGATCACAAGATATCCTCCTATAGACTCATGAAGCCCTCTAAATACTCCAAAACCAAACGGGCAAGTCAATCGGAGAGAAGACCAAGCAAATTTGAGAGGTTTGAAAAAGAAGGAACTGGAAGAAAGGATAGTCAGAGAGATACAGGTAACCTAAATGACAAGAAGGCTTTTGAGTCCATATTTATCAAAATTTCAAAATTGAATTCTCTTTTTGTGAGCAGAACCTTTGATTCCCGGTCATGTGCCTAAGGGTGGATAAGAGCACCAAGTACTACTGATCTCTTGCTTCCCTTGTCCAACTGTTCTTAAATCTGGGATGTTCTTAAATCTAGGATGCTAGTTTTCCTAGGAACTGTTTGTTCCCAGACTCGTGGGCCCCACCCCAGAGTGTAGGGCTAGAACACAACTCACACTCTTTTCCAAGGACATGTATTAAACAGAATGATGCGCTGAGAATACAGGTGTGAAAATGAATCTCTAATCCCTGCCTCCTGTGACTGCCCACAGGGTGACTGGGGTGAGAAGGAGCAAGACAGGAATTCTGGGAACAGATGTGGAGAGCCTAGTCAAGGGTAAAGGGCACTGCAGCCTGGCCAGATGTAGGCTAGAGCATATGATTCAGTACTGACATTATTACTGTTTCACTCTCTTCATTGAGAAACCTTTAATGGCTTCTTTCTGCTTCTAGGATAACTTCTGAACCCCTTATCACATATTGAATCCTTCTGCAACATATCTCTATTTTATCCCCAATAAAATACTGCTTGACTGGCACAATTAGCTTATCGTCCTGCTTGCTGCTTTCTAATTATGTCTGAAACATCCACATGCAGGTTCCTAATGAAGTGACCAATTCACTCCTCTCCTTTCTGAATTCTACCATTTTGGGGGGATCTAGATCAAATTATACTTTTAATTTTTATTGAAGTATAGTAGATTTACAGTGTTGTGTTAGTTTCAGGTATACAGCAAAGTGATTGTTTACACACACACACACACACATACACACACACATTCATTAATCAGATTCTTTTCCTTTGTAGGTTATTACAAAGGTTACGGATAGTACCCTGTGCTATGCAGTGGGTTTTTGTTGGTTATCTATTTTATATATATGAAATATGCTTTAATTATCAAATCTTTCTGTGACCACCCAGGACATGTTTAACTTATTTTTCCACAGTACCATATAATTGAAATATGAAATAAAATGGTAACCATCCATATTATTTAACATTTTTCATGTATATCTAAAGTATATCTCTATATAGCTTGGACAAAAATTGAATAATTCCTCTAGTAGGTACTTATAATTGATAAAACCAATAGTTTTATTTTAATTAATTATTACCGAAGTATAATTGACCTTCAAAACTGTGTTAGTTCCAGGTTACAGTATAGTGATTCCATATTTCTATACATCATAAAATGATTACCTGATAGGTCTAGTTATTATCTGTTACCATACAAAGTTATTACTACACTATTGACTGTTTCCTGTGGTGTCCATTTCATCCCCCTGGCTCATTTATTTTGTAAGTGGAAGTTTGTACCTCTTAATCTCCCTCACTTATTTCATCCTCTGACCCCTTCCTCTCTGGCAACCAGCTATTTGTTTTCTGTATTATGAGTCTATTTCTGTTTTGTTATGTTTATTCATTTGTTTTGATTTTTCAGGTTCCACATATAAGAGAAATCATACAGTATTTGTTTTTCTCGTCTTATTTCAGTCAGCATAATACTCTTTAGGTCATCCACTTTGTCACAAATGGAAATATTTTATTCTTTTTTTATGACTGAGTAATGTTCTGTTGTGTGTGTGTATACCTCATATTCTTTATCCATTCACCTATCAATGAACACTTAGTTTGCTTCTATATCTTGGCTGTTGTAAATAATACTACAATGAGCATAGGGGTGCATATATCTTTTTGTGTTAGTGGCACTTTTTCCCTTGGAAAAATACCCAAAAGTGGAATCCTGTATCATCATATGGTAGTTCTATTTTTAATTCTTGAGGAATCTCCTGCACCAACTTACATTCCTACCAACAGTACACAAGTATTCCTTTTTCTCTATTTCCTCACCAACATTTGTTATTTGTCATCTTTTTGATAATAGCCATTCTGACAGGTGTAAGGTGATATCTCATTGTGTTTTTTATTTGCATTTCCCTGATGACTGTGCTTCCCTGGTGGCTTAGGCAGTAAAGAATCTGCCTGCAATGCAGGAGACCCGGGTTAATACCTGGGTTGAGAAGATCTTCTGGAGGAGGAAATGGCAACCCACTCCAGTATTATTGCCTGGAAAATCCCATGGACAGAGAAGCCTGACAGGCTTCTATAGTCCTACCTATAGTCCGTGGGCTTGCAAAGAGGTGGACAAAACTGAATGACTAACACCCTCCCTGATGACTAATAATGTTGAGCATCTTTTCACATGTCTGTGATAAAGCCATTAATTTTAAGTTCTAGATTTGTGTGTTTCTGACCAGTTTTAAATTGGCTGCAGACCACTACAGTTGGTAGATATCACCTCAAATTACACATCAAATAGGACTCACTTGCTTTTCTCTTCCCCCATCATCATGTTACAGAACTCTTTCCCAGCTTCCCAATATCTGCCAGTAGACTGTTATTCATGATCATGTTCTTTACTTGTTTAATATATGTCTTATGTCACCAGTTTTTTTAAAAATAAATTTCTAAGAAGTAAAAATTGTGATTTAGATCTCTTTATTTTGGTGTTCTAAAGTACTTTTTTGGTGGGGTTTAATTCATAGTAATATATACCATAACTATGGATTCAATATATTCTTGGATTTTTAAAAATGTGGCAGATTGAAAATAATATTTGAGTTTTGTCTTGATATTCCAAAAAGATTGAAAAAAATTGTTGGCTGTCTGTATAGGTGGAAGTATTAGTGTGCCAGAAGAATCAGTCATAGAGAAAGGGAAGAAATTTCGGCCTAAAACCCTAAGTGAGATTATGGTGGAAAATCAAATTGAGAAAACAAGGAAACTTATATTAAAAGCTGAAAGGGCCCAAATGAAGATTCAGCAACGAAAAAAAGAATGGGAGGAACTGTAAGTTTTTTTTTAATCTGAAATTGCACCACAGACTCAGAATTATGCTTTTGCTTTATGATTGAATTTGATTCTATACCTAAAATAAAATAGAAAACTTAGAGGTTATTTTTATGTTTATGGCTGTGTTTTCGGTTTTTCTGATAGGTACAAGAGTAAACCTGATGATGACTATGAAGATCCCAAAGATGTTCAGGCAATCAAAGAGGCCCAGTTATTTATGGGAGACTTTAATTTGAAGACAGCCTCAGACTACAAGATACCTGAACACATGAGAATAAATGCTGCCAAGAAGGAGGAGGAACTGGGATACCTAGACTCTATGGTACTTACCCATAGTTTTCATGACAATGAGACATTCCTTGTTGTTGTTTTTTTAATTCTGCTAAGACCACCCATTTTGTTATCTGATCCATAAAGATATATAATCATAGAAGTTTAGAATTGGAGAAGGCCTTCATCATTTTCCTAGAGTAATGCCCATTTTTACATATGAGGAAATTGAGTCCCAAAGATAAGAGATTTATCCATGATTATTAACATTGCAGAACCAGTGTTCAAATTAGTTCTTTGGTTCAATACCAGTTTCATGGGTGAAAGCCTTATATTTTATGGACTTCGAACCTCTGAAATTCAAACACATCCTTGGATATTGTTTTTGGCTGCTGTGGACTACCAGAAACTTAGGGAAAGAGGCTACTGTGTTTAGCCTTTGTTTGAAGGACTTCCAGACTTTTGTAGATGTAGACTTTTTTAGACTCAATACTAAACAACTAATATATTCCATTTTGATTCTCTCTGAATTCTTTCAAACTGTTTCTGGTCATCCTGATCTCTCATACCTATTTTCGTACTAAAGTTTCCTCTCCCCACCATAGTAATTACTTACTTTGAATTGACAAGTGACTTTTCACATTCAGAGGCTCAAAAGGCATCTGAGCTAATATTTTGAGGAGACTTTTGTATATGGTCACTTAGTATGACTCTGCACATTGCCCATTTCGAGGCATCACATTGCAAAGAGTGCCAAGTCATACCACAGGTATAGTACATTTGAATATTTTATAATTTTCTAAAAAATGGAAGTAAAGTATCTTGAGGAAGGAGTGTCTTTCAATTTCACCGAAGATGCTGTACTTGCCAGCATCAAAGATTCCAGTATGGCAATTCATAGCCACAGGTAAATCTTCATAAATTTTTCTGATCAGATGGACATTTTGAATGTTTTATTAGTGACTGGATTGTTTTTCTAGCTGTTTGTCTAAGGAAATTTCTGTTTCAACTACCATGTGTCATCCTTTCTCATAGAGAAATGTTTTTTTCAATCACAATTTGCCAGTCAGCCAACCTGAAATTTCATGGTCCAGCTAGAGGTGATGGACAGGTGTGATGTCTTGAGCTGAACTACACTATATTGAAATCTATTTTATTAAAGTAATAGCATTAAATAATGTAGAACACACTAGTCCACAGGTCAGAAGGTCAGAGTTCTGTTCCACTTAATCTCTGCCACTTAATAGTTATATAAACTTGGCTAGTCATGTAAATCTCCCAAAGCCTCAGTTTTATTGTCTATTAAAAACAAATAGTATTTCTATCAATTAACAACAGTAAGGCAAGACATGTCTAGTCTTCTTTAGAGAGTTAATAAGCAGTCATTCTTTTTTTAAAAAATTAATTTATTTTTTATTGAAGGATGATTGCTTTATGAGCAGTCATTCTTATCATGGTTAAATTCAAAGTCATTGAAAAGTATCAAGCATTTTATTTATTAAAAAAATTAAAAAAAATTTTTTTTGTGGCACCAGACATATGCCATGCCATGCCATTCCATGCCATAGACATGGCATTTTGGATATTAATTCTCCAACCAGGAATCTAACCCACACCCCCTGCCTTGGAAGCACAGAGTCTTAACCACTGGACCACAAGGAAGTCCCTCCTCAAACATGTTAGAAATAGTATATTATACATCCCCCTCCCTGTGGCTAGTATTTAGTGTGTGAGATACTTGGAAAACTTGAAAAAGAAGCTTGGTATGTAAATAGGGCTCCTCAAAGACATAGGCCTTACAGGCATCAGGCTGGTTTGGGTTTGCTCTTCTCGACTTAATTTTCAATCCTCAGGTACTTCAGATGTGGCCCCAACTCACCCAAGGGCTGGATTTTGACTTTAAATCTTAATGCTTTAAAGGTTTATTCTTAACTATGTAAAACATGTCCTCTATTTTGTTGCAGTAGCTTGTAAAAACACTGTAAGTTTTATAAGACTACTCAAAGAAGTGCCTTTTGATCTTTAATTTTCATTAATCTGTATATTTATGCAAAGTTACTCTTAATAGCTCTTGGGCCATCTAATTGCCCAACTGCACACAGGAGTAGGGTTGCATGTGATTATAGGCTCTGGTAAACACATTTAAGAAAGAGACTGGGGAGAGGACTGGCAGTGAGGAAGCACCTGTGGCACCAGGGAGTAGAAGCAGGGGTGTAGCTTGGCTTAGATATATGAAGAAGGAATCAAGGAAGAATCCAGGAATCTCTTGGTGTCATGTGATACTGAAATTCAGAATCATGACCTTGCCTGCACAAGGAGTTACAGATATTACGTGGCCAAGATACAGAATTAAAACAGGTTAAACTGTAGTTTGATACTAGTTGGATACCCCTGAGTCTAAGCCCATGGGATTTGAGTTTCCATCAGAGAAGGATGGTTACTTGTGTGTTCCTAACCAAAGGATGACCTTCCCCCTCCTGGGATCTGGCTGAGTACAGGGCTCACGAAGGACTTCTGTGAGTAGTGGGAGGTTGACAGGGGAACTCAGCCTGATAAGCCAGTTGGGGGACACCAGAGGTCATATCCAGACTGTCTCCCCCTTATGGAGAGATGAAATAGGGAAAAGCCTAACCATCAGAGAAAATAACTTGGTAGTGAACAGGAATGATCAGAAAGATTTTTTTTCTTGAATTCTGCTAGGCATACCAGTCAAGGGACAAAATCGAGTCATATTTCAGACTGCCCTTTGTGGTTGGGTTGTCATTTCACTTCCCTCCTATTCCTTTTCTCAGGCCTACTCAAAGAAAATGCACATGAACAAGAGCATCATCTCTCTTCGAGACCTTAAGGTGGCTGTCATCGAGGAAATACAGTGTCTGGTGCAAGAACTGAAGACCATTCAGTTGACTCTTCCCATATCCAAGCACCTGCCCATTCCCCAGGTCCCTCAGATATACCCGGAAGAAGTTCCAGAAAAGAGATTTCAGTATGATGATGAAACCCTCCTAGCTTTTAAGCAACAGCAAGTGAAAAGTCAGGATGAAAAGGCCCGCCAGGTGGAACAGACAGCATTTGCAGGCTCAGCTGGAGGCTTCCTCAGACTCTCTTCTGGAAAGGAGGGAGATTTAACAACACGTGATTCATTGTCTAGAGCATCAAAAGCATCAACATTCAGTCTGGACCTTCCAAAGTTCACAGAATTTGAAACAGCAGATCCAACTGATGTGGAGCTGGAGATTATGAAGAGGGAGGAGATCAAACACGTGTACATGCAACAGTATTTGATCAACCGGGTAAGAAATGTGACGGCTTATTTAAAGCTGAAAGACGGAAGAGCTAGATCTAGATTCTTACTTATTTTTAACTTCTCTACATTAACCTCCCCCTAAACTCTGACCAGTCCACAACTCACTGATAGCTTGGCTTCCCTCCCCATCCCTGGACTTCTGAAAATCATTCTGCTCTGCACAGAACTTTGGAGCTTATCAATTTTTTTCTTTTTGAAAAGCTATAAATCAAGGGCAAATCCATGTTAATTGGTATCTAACTAAAGTCATGCTAAAGAAGTGATGGAGCAGCTTTCGGATGATGGATGGAACATGATTTAAAACCTTCCAGTGAAAGTGAGGCACCATCTGCTTTTCACCCCTGCTCTTTCTCTAATGTATGATTTGCCCTGTTAGTGCGAGTGTTCACGGTTAACAGCTAGCCTCAGAATCATGGAATAGCAAATATTTTTATTTCTAGGAAAATCAAGACCAGGTTGGGGCCAGTTGTGTGCAGGAGGTGCTCTGAATAGCGGAGGAAAAAGTCCTTTCTTGGATGGGAAGCTCCCTCCTGCCAGTCGTACGGAGTCCCCTTGCTCAGTGTATCTTTCTGGCCACACTCTGAAGGCACCCCCTATTACCGTGCCCCCAACCTTATTCATCACCATTATGTCTACTTCTTCCAGTCCTGTTTTCTCAGTCTTCCTGTTTCTCCCCACTCACTTCCTCCTTCTGAGTTTCATCTGTGCTTTTTCCTTTGCTATTTCCTTCTGCTTGCAATGACTTCCTTTCAAAGTTGCCATCATTTAAAACTCAGCTCACTTCCAGACTCTCTCCGTAATCTTCTGCCCTCATTACATACTCTTGTTTCTTCTAAACTCCATTTGCACTTAAATCAGCACCTCATGCTTTATACTAATTTTTCCTGCTGTTTTGTATTGTTAGTTTTTTTTTTTCCTTTTTTTTTAAAAAATTTTTCACGTATTCCCCATCCTGATCCCCCCTCCCACCTCCCTCTCCACCCGATTCCTCTGGGTCTTCCCAGTGCACCAGGCCCGAGCACTTGTCTCATGCATCCAACCTGGGCTGGTGATCTGTTTCACTATAGATAATATACATGCTGTTCTTTTGAAATGTATTGTTAGTTTTGTCTTATAACTTAGATTATACAATTTTTAATTGAGGTACAGTTGATGTTATATGTTACAGATGTATAATAAAATGATTCACAGTTTTTAAAGTTATACTCCATTTGTAGTTACTCTAAAATTTGGTGCACAATAATCATTGTAGCTTATTTTACACCTAATAGTTTATACCTGTTAATGTCATACCCTTATATTGCCCCTCTCTTCTTTCCTCTCCCGACTTGTAACCACTACGTTGTTGTCTATATTTCTGTTTCCTTTTTGTTATATTCACTAGTTTGCTTTATTTTTTTTATATTCCACATATTACTGCTAACATATAATATTTATCCTTCTCTGACTTATTTCACTAATCATAATATTCCCCAGGTCCATTCATGTCATTGCAAATGGCAAAATTTCATTCTTTTATATGGCTGGGTAGTATTCCATTTCACATATGTATGTATCGCATTTTCTTTTTCTATTCATCTGTTTATGGACACTTTGGGTTGCCTCCTAAGTGTTGCTTCCTTAGGTTGCATTTTGAGAGGCCTCCCTCTCCACATTCTCAACAATATTTGTTATTTGTGTATGTGTGTATGTGTGTTTGATGATAGCCATTCTATGAGGTGTGAGGTGATTATCTCACTGTGGTTTTGATTTGCATTTTCCTAATGATTAGGAATATTGAGCATTTTTTCTTGTGCCTATTGGCCACCTGCATTTCTTTTTTGGAAAAATGTCTATTCAGGTCTTCTGCCTATTTTTAAATCATTTTTTTGATGTTAAGTTGTATGAGTTGTTTATACAAGTTGGATATTAACCCCTTATCAGTCATATCATTTGCCAATATTTTCTCCCATGCAGTAGGTTGTATTTTCATCTTTTTTTTGGTGATTTCCTTTGATATCTGAAATTAGATTTGTCTATTTTTGTTCTTGTTTGCTTTAACAGACAGAGCCAAAAAAAAAAAATTGCTATGATTTATGTCAAAGAGTGTTCTACTTATGTTTTCCTCCAAGAATTTTATGGTTTCCAGCCTTATGTTTAGGTCTTTAATCCATTTTGAGTTTATTTTTGTGTATGGTGTTATAGAATGTTCTAATTTTACTCTTTTATATATAACTGTCCCATTTTCCCAGCATCATTTATTGAAGGGACTATCTTTTCTTCACTGTATGTTCTTGTCTCCTTTGTCACTGATTAATTGACCATATGTGCCTGAGTTTATTTCTGGGCTCTCTGTTCCCTTTCATTGATTGATGTGTCTGTTTTTGTGCCAGTGTAATACTGTTTGATCATTACAACTTTGTAGTATGATCTTGAAGTCAGGGAGTATAATTCCTCCAGCTCTGTTTTTCTTTCTCAAGATTGTTTTGGGGTCTTTTGTATTTCCATACAAATTAAAAAAAAATTGTTCTGTTTCTGTGAAAAATGCCATTGGTATTTTGATAGGGATTGCATTGAATCTATAGGTTGCTTTGGATAGTATAGTAATTTTAACAATACTGATTCTTTCCATCCATAGTATATATCCATCCATAGCATAGTATATTTTTCCATCTGTTCCTGTGGTCTTCAGTTTCTTCCATCAGTTTCTTAGAATTTTCTGAGTATAGGTCTTTTACCTCCCTAGGTAGATTTATTTCTAACTATTTTGTTTGTTTTGAGGTGATGGTAAATGAGATTGCTTCCTTAATTTCTTTCTGATAATTAATTTTTAGCATATAGAAATGCAAAAGATTTCTATATATTAACTTTATACCCTGCAACTTTACTAAATTCATTGATGAGCTCCAGGAGTTGTCTGGTAGTGTCTTTAGGATTTTCTATGTATATGTCATCTGCAAACAGAAATAGTTTTGCTTCTTCTTTTTCAATTTGGATTCCTTTTATTTCTTGTATGATTGCTGTGACTAGGATTTCCAACATTATGTGGAATAAAAGAGGCAATATTGAGCATCCTTGTCTTGTTCCTGATCTTAGAGGAAATGCTTTCAGTTTTTCACCTTTGAGTATGATATTAGTTATGGATTTGTCATATTATGACTTTTATTATGTTGAACTATGTTCTCTGTCTGCCCCCTTTCTAAAAAGTTTTTATCATAAATAGATGTTAAATTTTGTCAAAAGTTTTTCTGCAGTGAGATAATCATGTGGCTTTTATTTTTCAATTTGTTAATGTGGTGCAACACACTGATTTGTGTCTATTGAATTATCCTTGCATCCTTGGAATAAATCTCATTGATCATAATGTATGATTATTTAAGGTACTGTTGGGATCAGTTTGCTAATATTTTGTTAAGGACTTTTGCATCTACGTTCATCAGTGATATTGGGCTGTAATGCTCTTTTTTGCATGATATATTTGTCTGGTTTTAGTATCAGGATAATACTGGCCTTATAGAATGAGTTTGGAAGTGTTCCTTCCTTTGCAATTTTTTGGGGTAGTTTTAGGATGGCTGTTAACTCTTCTCTAAATGTTCGGTAGAATTCACCTGTGAAGCTATCCAGTCTGATTCAACTTCATTACTGTTCTGTTCATTGGTCTGTTCATTTCTGTGGTGTCAGTTGTACTCCTTTTTCATTTCTGATTTTATTGACTTAGGCCACCTCCCGTTTTTTCTTGTTGAGTTTAAATTAAGGTTTGTCAATTTTATCTTTTCAAAGACCAGCCTTTTTATCAATCAGTTTTATTGATTTTTTTTCTTTAGTCTCCATTTCATTAGATCATACAGTTCTTGAGGGAAGGGCCACATATACTTCTGATTCCCCTGAAGTGTCTAGGACAATTTCAGACATATAGTAGATTTTCTGTAAAAAGTTTTGATTGATTTAATTTTAACTAGTTATTAATTTAACAAATATTTATTGGCCATTCTATGTGCAGAAACAGTGTAAGCTAGGTAGTAGGGATGCAACATTTCTCAAGCCAGACATGTACTCTATCTTCATAAAGCTTACAGATATGAAGTGTAGTGAGAATAAAACAAGCATAACCCTTACAACTTGGACACCCATGTGGTATAGCTGCAGAATGGTGTTGCACTAAAGACAGTATAGTCCTGTCTCCAAAGAAGCTTAAAAATAATTCAGATTTATTAAGCAAGCATTAAAAGGGGAACCCACTTAGTCTACAGTCAAACATTAAAAGTTAAATTTTTCTTTTCCTTGATTTGTTTTTGTTTCTGTTTTTCAGCTCTCTGAAATTCTCTAGCAGTTTCACTGCCCCTGACCCACAGATGTCTTCCTCTTTCTCAGCCTTAGGTTGAACCCTCACTCATTATAGGTGTTAGATAGTCAAGGCTTTGCATCATGTACAGCCTAATGAAAAACATGGAATGGTGTGTATTCTTCCTGTTGTACTAGTTTCTTTAAGAGAATCTGCCCTTAGGGCTGTCTTTTGCTTTCTTCATCTCCTTTGGGATGGGACAAGGGAGAAGCTATGTCAAAATCAAAGTAAAACAGGATTTAAGATCATTTGAAATGGCAGTGGAATAAAGTCTAGACTAGGATCTGAGTTACTTGAGTTCTTATCTATAACAAATTAGTTTTGGTCTCAAGGAAATCATTTTTAGTCTCAATTTCTTCATCTATAAATAAACTAAGTAAAGAAGATTGAATAAATTTCTTATGGTTCCACAATTATATTTATCTATTTAAAAATTTGCTGTTCCATAGCTTTGAAATTTTTCAAAATAAGGTGAGGAAAGTAAAAATTTTTTAGTGCTTACTGTGTGAAGGACAGTGTAGAGATACTGTGGGGATGGAATGGAGACAAATATAAACAATATCCATGAAGAGCTCATAGTCTCCAATTTAAACAAAGATTTAATCAAGATTTATTATAAAACTGATTTAAAGTAGGAAGGACATTCTTGATCAATGGGTTAATCAATTATGAAGAAATAGCTGAAAGGACTGCAACTTCCTCAAGAATTCCTACCACTTAATAAATTTAATTTATATTCTGAACTGATTTATGTGACTACATACATACACATGTGCCTACTCACCCACCTTTATAATTTTCCATCCAAAATAAGGGCATAATAAACAAAATGCTTTTACCCAAACAAATCAATATTGTTGGATAGTTTTAAAGATGCACTTATCTGTTTTAAGCTTCTAACATACCCTCAAATCTTTTTCCACCTCAGATCAAAGAACTGATTGTCACTTTTGATGCAGAACTCCGTCTCCTGAGACATCAGAAACTGAAGTTAGATATTCAGATGAAATTATCTGACCTGCACCATGTCACATTATTTCAAGAAATGCTTCTCCTGAAGAACTTTGAAAAACAGGAGAACATACTTCAAGAGCGTGTTAATTCATTAGACAAAGAGGAACAGGACATGCAAGTATGAATGGTCAAAAGATTGCTAACTGGCTACAGCCTTAGTTATGGAGGGGACTCAATTCTTCTTTTCTTCTTCTTAATTTCCCCCCTTGTTCTAGTCTACATCTTTTTCTTGTCTTCTCTTCATCCTCCTTTTTCCTGTTATTCCTGTTTGCTCTCTATTTTTGGTAACCTTGCTCAGGGAACAGTGAATCATAATTTTAATGAATTTGATCTGATATCTTATAAAGTAGGAGAATAAAATTTTCAAAAGTGACCCTTATGTTTTGTTTACATATGTATTTAAAATTATTTTTGTTGTTAGTAGCTATCATGTGAAGTTGAGTTTTGATTATATATTATCATTATGAATGAACATACTTGGAAAAGGAGTTGGTAAATTTCTTAAATATGATAGCTACTTTCAGAGTAATACATAATTGACTAGCACAGGAAATTTTCTTTATTATATATATTAATATGTAAATTTAAGGAGATTAATTATACCACCTATCTTTGTCATAAACAAAGAAGGAGTCTATTAGATAATGTATACACAATAGTGATGTCAGTTTGTAGATGTATCAGCTTCACTAAGAACAAATTTGTCTTTTTGTTTTAGGTATCTTGTGTTGATATGAAAGAGAGTCTTTTTTGAGAGTACATACAGAAAAATATTAGCTGACATTCACATATAAGTAAAAATTTTAAATTAATTTAGTTTTTTGAGGAAGTTAAACATCAAAAAATCTATCTTATCTGATTCTGACCTTAATTGATTTTTACAAAAGAATTATAAGTTTTAAACAAATGAATGACTCTGCAAACATCAGAAATGTAAACTTATATTAAGATTTTAAAATGTTTGTAGACTGTAACCTTACACTGTAATGTACATTATTCTCTGAACCCAGTTTATCCGGAAATATTTTATTTATCATTTGTTGATATTCTTTTTCATTTAGTGGAAAATAAATGAAACTCTTAAAGAGATGGAAGAGAAAAAGAATGAAGTAGCCAAGCTACAGGACCAAGAAAAAGCCCTCTATGCTGGTTTCCAAACAGCGCTTGGAGAAAACAATAAATTTGCTAATTTCCTTATGAAGGTACTAAAGAAGAGGATTAAGCGGGTGAAGAAAAAAGAGGTCGAAGGAGATGTCGGTTTGTATTTCTTTCTTATATATGATTCTATTTTTTCTCATTAGCATGAAATAGAGAAATAACTAAGGGATATATTACACACATTTTTTTTTTTTTCCACTACAACATAGACAATGTAGAGGCACTGTGGGGTTACAGAGGAGAGGATATAAACTTTTAGGTCTCTAACCATCAAAAGTGTGTGTGCATATGGTATGAGATAGCATAGGGTAGTTTCATTTAACAAGCACTTCTTTTCATGTTTACTTGACACCTGTGTATCTTTCATAAAATTTCTCGTCATGTCTTTTGCCCACGTTTGAATACAGTGCTTGCTTTTATACTGTTGAATTTTGAGAACTCTACATATTATATGCACTAGTCCTTTGTCAAATAATGTGGTTTGCAAATATTTTCTCCTAGTCTGTAGCTTGGTTTTTCATTCTCTGAATAGGATCATTTGCAGGGCAATAGTTTTGAATTTTGTCAGTGTTCAATTTGTCATTTTTTCCTCTCTTGGATTTTGTTTTGTTGTCAAGTCTAAGAATTCTTTGCCTAGCCCTGGGTCTCAAAGATTTTCTTTTATTTTTTTTCTAAAGATTTTATAGTTTTACATTGAAATCCATGATCCACTTGGAGTTAAGTTTTCTATAAGGTAGGAGACTTAAGTCAAGGTTTTTGTTTTCTCCTAGGAATGTCCAATTTTTCTGGTACCATTTATTGAAAAGGCTGTCTATCTTCCGTTGGATTGCCTTTATCTTTGTCAAAAATCATTTGAGCCTATTTGTGTGGACCTATTTCTGTTTTTTTTTTTTTTTTCTTTTTAATTCTGTTCTGTTGATCTATGTGTCTATCTCTTCCTCAATCCTATGGTCTTGAGTATGGTAGGTATTGAGTTCTAAAATCAGGTAGACTAATTCCTCCCACTATTATTCTTTTTAAAAATTGCATTAGCTATTCTGGTTCAGAGGAGAAACATTTAAGGCTGAGAGTGAAACAGCTGATCTGTGGCAGCCTAAATGGAATGAGACTCAGACAGACCTTGCCATAGCCATACATACCCTGGATAGGAATGCTGGTCCCCTGGAAGGCAAAGGGGCTGGGAGCTGGAGTTTGGGGAGTGTGGAGCAATCCCAGGATGAGGGCTGCTGTTGACTGTGGAGAGATGGATCCAGAGGGGTGAGGGAGGAGATTGTGATGAGAAATGCCTGTGGAGGAAAGCCGGGCAGCCACCTAAGCAAGGCGATACTGCTTAGTCATGTGTAGGGGGTGGAGCCATCACTATAGCCTCTTTCTCCCCACAGGCCAACATCAGCAGTTGAACAATAGAGAGGCTGGCCCATCAAATGCCTGAGGCACTGAACTACAGAGTAGGACCCCACCTAGGGTGCCCCTTTAAGTGCCTGATGTGCCAATCTATAGAGTTGGACCCCAGCCAGGGGGGCCCCTCTATGTGCCTGATGCTCCAAACAACAGAGAAGGACCCCAGGCAAGGGAGCCCTCTAAGCTCCTGAATGGGCAGAGCTAAGGAGAAAGACTGGCCAAAGAGACCTTCTGATCACTAGCTATAAGAGGCTCAAAAAAAGGCTCTGATAGGACCATAACTCCTGTGGCGGAGGCAGTCCATGTCCCTGCACACTTGGCGCCACCAGGGTCCCCACAAGCCAAGCAGCTGCACCACCTTCACGCTCAACTCTCACTGGGGCAGAGCTGCCACAGGCAAAAAAAAGTCCTGCATCTATGCGTACAAAGTTGCTTCGGTAGTGTCCGACTCTTTGCAACCCTGTAGACTGTGGCCTGCCAGGCCCCTCTGTCAGGAAGGGGGATTCTCCAGGCAAGAATACTGGAGTGTATTGACCAATACTGGTTGCCATACCCTACTAGAGCACTATATTTCCTGCTGCCCTGGCTGTCAACTCCCTTGAGTACCTGGTGCTACCAGAACCCCTGCAACCCAAGCAGCTGCACCACCTCCACACCTGGTCTTACGGAGGCAAACCTAAGTCCTCTAGGCCAGCCTCAGGAGCAAACCCCAGTAGATGAGCCACATGCAGAAGTGGAGATAAAACCACAGTTGAAACCAAGGGGCACTGTGGCTAAGGAAGAAGGCCCAAAATCTATCTTTCCACCAGCTGTACAAGCTGTAGGTTAAATCCACATGATAAACTAGGCAGACTATGTGTTGATGGACTATATAAAAGGTCATTGAGAGCTCCCACAAAAGAAAATGCACAAGTTCTGATAGCTGTGGACATTGGAAGCAAGAACACATAGGAGTAGGGCCAGATTAGAATCTGAGCTGCCCCCACAGCAGGTCCAGAAATCAGCACAGTGTTGGAAGGCATCCTAGGGAGGTGAAGTGGACTGTGACTCCCAGCAAGGGAAAGGACTCTAGTAGCAGTGATTCAAGAAAAACATTTATTATTCTTATGTTTTGACTTGCTCTGTAGATTCTTTTAGATTTTTTTTCCTTTATTTTCTCCCCCCGTTGTAGTTGTTGATTTTATTGGCACTATGAACTCTAATTAAACTTTTAAGCTTGTTTTTTTCCTCAGTCACATTTTTTATTGCTGTTATAAACCCCTGCCTCTACATTGGGCTTTTGCAGTTATGTGGAATTTTCGTTTTTTTCTCTTTTTTTAATTTTAATTTTTTAAGCCTATTATAGTTTTTTTCTACATTTATTTCTTTGTTTGCCTTTCCTATTGTTCTTTTCTCCTTGCAGTTAATCTTTAATGTATATAAATCTTCTTCATCTACCTCTATTTAACTTTGCATATCTATTCTTTCTTTTCTTTTCTTTCTTTCCTTTCCTCTCAACATTTTGTCAGTTTTATTTTCATTGCTTTACTCCCCAATTGGCAGCTTGCTTTAGTTTTGTTTTCCAGTTTTTGCTTTAGTTAGTTTTGTCCTGGTAGATATAATTTTTGGTTTCCTTTGTTCGCCAGGTCAATCTACTGTACTTTATTTTTGTTGGACTGTTCTGATTTTGCTTATGGGTGTATATGTGTGTGTGTATATTCACTCACATTTTTTATTGTTGCTATAAACCTCTGCCCCTACATTGGGCTTTTGCAGTACTGTGGAGTTTTCCATTTTTTTTCCCATTGTCTGTCTTCTTCCATTTTCTTTCTTTTCTCTTTTTTATAATTTAATTTTTAATTTTTTAAAAAACTTATTATATTTTTTCTACATTTATTCCTTTGTTTGTCTTTCCTACTGTTCTTTTCCTCTTGCAGTTTAATCTTTAATGTATACAAATCTTTGTCTACCTCTATTTAACTTTGCATATCTATTCTTTTTTTTTTGTTTCTTTCTTTCCTTTCCTCTCAACATATTTGTTAGTTTTGTTTTCAATGCTTTATTCCCCACTTGGCACCTTGCTTTAGTTTTGTTTTCCAGTTTGTGCTTTAGTTAGCTTTGTTCTTAACTGGTAAATATAAATTTTGATTTACTTTGTTTGCTGGACTAATCTACTGCACTTTATTTTTGTTGGACTGTTTTCACTTTGCTCATGGGTGTATATGTATATGTGTGTATTCCATTATTTTAATTATTATTTGTCTGATTTTGTAATTGCCATTTGTCTGGGGTTCATCTTTGGTTTCTCATTTTTGGATATTTGTTTTAATCTCACTTAATGCCATAACAAACCACTTGTGGAAACTTTGTTCCTGACCAAAGATCAAGCCCTGAGCCTTTGGAGTGGGAGCACTGACTCCAAACACCTAGACCACCAGAGAACTAACCCTAAGGAGTATCAAATAGTGAGAACTCACAAAGGAAACCACTTGAATACAAGACCTGCCATCACCCAATCACCAGTAGCACCCTGTGTAGGACACCTCATCTAAACAACAACAACAACAACAACAACAAAATACAAACCAAATAATCAGCAGACAGGATTACTACCTCACTCAGCCTTGACCATCAGAGGAAAAACAACCAACCAAACAAAAAATCAGCACAAACTCATCCTACATGAAGCTCATGCAAACCACTGGACCAACCTTTGAGGGCAGAAACCAAAAGGAAGAAAGAATTCAACCTTGAAACCTGGCAAAAGGAGACCTCAAACACAATAAGTTAAAAAAAAATAACAAAAAGTCATATAAATACTACACAAATGAAGGAAAAAGATAGAAACACTGAAGTCCAAATAAATGAAGAGGAAATAGGCCAACTACCTGAAAAAGAATTCAGAATAATGATAGTAAAGATGATCAAAACCTTGAAAACAAAATGGAGAAAATGCAAGAATCAATTAACAAAGACCTAAAAGAATTAAAGAATAAATATACAGAGACAAAGGACACAATTACTGAAATTAAAAACACTCTAGAAGGAATCAATAGCAGAGTATCTGAAGCAAAAGAACGAATCAGTGAGCTGGAAGATAAAATGGTGGAAATAACTTCCGAAGAGCAGAATAAAGTAAAAAGAATGAACTGAGGATAGTCTCAGAGACCTCTGGGACAATATCAAATGCACCAACATTTTGAAGTATAGGGGTCCCAGAAGAAGAAGAAAAAAAGAAAGGGTATGAAATTTTTGAAAAGACTATAATTGAAAATTTCCCCAACATGGAAAAGGAAATAGTCAATCAAGTCCAAGAGGCACAAAGAGTCCCATATAAGATAAACCCAAGGAGAAACACGCCAAGACACATACTAGTCAAACTAACAATGACTAAACACAAAGAAAGAATATTAAAAGCATCAAGGGAGAAGCAACAATTAACATACAAGGGAAACCCCATACACTTAACAGCTGATCTTTAAGCAGAAGCTCTGCAGGCCAGAAGGGAATGGCAAGATATATTTAAAGTACTGAAAGGGAAAAAACTGCAACCAAGATTACTGTACTCGACAAGGATCGTATTCAAAATTGATAGAGAAATAAAAAGCTTTTCAGACAAGCAAAAGTTAAGAGAATTCAGTACCACCAAACCAGCTTTACAACAAATGTTAAAGGGACTTATATAGTCAAGAAATACAAGAGAAGAAAATAGATCTACAAAATCAACCCCAAACATTTAAGAAAATGGCAATAGGAACATATATATCAATAATTACTTAAAATGTAAATGGATTAAATGCTCCAGCCAAAAGACACACACTGGCTGAATGGATACAAAAACAAGACCCAAATAAATGCTGTCTAAAATAAAAACCCACTTCAGAGCTCAAGACACATAGAGACTGAACGTGAGAGGATGGAAAAATATATTCCATGCAAATGGAAAGCAAAAGAAAGCTGGAGTAGCAATCCTCATATCGACAAAATAGACCTTAAAGATTACAAGAGATAAGAAAGGACACTCCATAATGGTCAAGGATCAATTCAAGAGGAAGACATAAAAATTGTAAATATCTATGCACTCAACATAGGTGCACCTCAATACTAACAGACGTAAAAGGAGAAATTGACAGTAACACAATAATAGTAGGAGACTTTAACACCCCACTCACATCAATGGACAGATCATCCAAATAGAAAATTAATAAGGAAACACAAGTCTTACATGATACATTAGCTGAAATGGATCTCATTGATATCTTCAGGACATTCCATCCAAATGCAGAAGAATAGACCTTCTTCTCAAGTGCACATGGAACATTCTCCAGGACAGATCACATCTTGGGTAAAAAATCAAACCTCAGTGAAATTTAAGAAAACTGAAATCATATCAAGCATCTTCTCTGATCACAATGCTATGAGACTAGATTTGAATTACAAGAAAAAAACTGTAAGAAACACAAACACATGGATGTTAAACAACACATGTCTAAATAACCAACATGTTACTGAAGAAATCAAAAGGGAAATGAAAAAAATTCTAGAAACAAATGACAATGATAAAATGACAGCTCAAAACCTATGGGATGCAGCAAAAGCAGTTCTAAGAGGGAAGTTTATAGCAATACAATCCTACCTCAAGAAACAAGAAAAAAATCAAATAGACAACCTAACTTTACACCTAAAACAACTGGAAGGAAGCAGAAGAAGAAGAACAACAAACCAAAAATTAGTAGATGGAAAGAAATCATAAAGATCCAAGCAGAAATAAATGAAAAACAAATGAAAGAGACAATTGTAAAGATTAATAAAACTAAAAGCTGGTTCTTTGAGAAGATCAACAAAATGGACAAGCCTTTACTCAGACTCATCAAGAAAAAAAGAGAAGAATCAAGTCAATAAAATTAGAAACGAAAAAGGAGAGGTTACAACAGACAATGCAGAAATATAAAGGATTATGAGAGACTATTATGAACAACTGTATGGCAATAAAATGGGTAACCTGGAAGAAATGGACAGATTCTTAGAAAACTTCAGTCTTCTAAAACTGAACCAGGAAGAAATAGAAATTATGAACAACCCAATTGCAAGCACTAAAACTGAAGCTGTGATCAAAAATCTCCCCCAAAACAAAAGCCCAGGACCAGATAACTTCACAGGGAAATTCCATCAAACATTTATAGAAGAGGTAATGCCTATCCTTCTAAAACTCTTTCAAAAAATTGCAGAGGAAGGAACACTTCCAAACTCATTCTACAAGGCCACCATCACCCTGATACCAAAACCAGACAAAGACAAGACAAAAAAAGAAAACCACAGGCCAATATCACTGATGAACATAGATGAAAACATCCTCAACAAAATTTTAGCAAAGAGAATTCAGCAGCACATCAGGAAGCTCATACACCATGATCAAGTTGGGTTTATTCCAGGAATGCAAGGACTCTTCAGTATATGAAAATCAATATGATACCCCATATTAACAAATTGAAAGATGGAACCCATATGGTAACCTCAACAGATGCAGAGAAAACCTTTGACAAAATTCAGCACCAATTTGTGATTAAAACTCTTCAAAAAATGGTCATAGAAGGAACCAGTGTTCTTTACCTCAACATGATAAAGGCCATATATGATAAGCCTACAGCAAACATTATTCTCAATGGTGAAAAACTGAAACCGTTCCCCCTAAGGTCAGGAACAAGACAAGGGTGTCCACTCTCACCACTATTATTCAACATAGTTCTGGAAACTCTAGCTACAGCAGTCAGAGAAGAAAAAGAAATAAAAGGAACCCGGGTTGGAAAAGAAGTAAAGTGCACACTGGTTGCAGATGACATAGTACTATACATAGAAAACCCTAAAGATAGTATCAGAAAATTACTATAGCTAATCAGTGAATTTAGCAAAGTTGCAGGGTACAAAATCAATACACAGAAATCACTTGCATTTCTATATACTAACAATGAAAAATCTGAAAGAGAAATTAAGGAATCAATCCCATTCATCATTGCAACAAAAAGAATTAAATATCTAGGAATAAACTTACCTAAGGAGACAAAAGAACTGTACACAGAAAATTATAAGACACCAATGAAAGAAATCAAAGATGACATAAACAGATGGAGAGATATTCCATGTTCCTGGGTAGGAAGAATCAATATTTTGAACATGACTATACTACCAAATGCAATCTACAGATTCAATGTGATCCCTATCAAATTACCAATGGCATTTTTCACAGAACTGGAACAAAAAATTTCACAATTCATACAGAAAAACAAAAGACCCTGAATAGCCAAAGCAGTCTTGAGAAAGAAAAATGGAGCTGGAGTAATCAACCTTCCTGGCTTCAGATTATACTACAAAGCTACAGTCATCAAGACAGTATGGTACTGGCAAAAAAACAGAAATATAGACAATGGAACAAGGTAGAAAGCCCAGAAATAAATGCTTGCACACCTTATTTTTGACAAAGGAGAAAAGAATATACAATGGGGCAAAGACAGCCTCTTCAATAAATGGTGCTGGGAAAACTGGACAGCTACATGTAAAACAATGAAATTAGAACACTTCCTAACACCATGTACAAAGATAAACTCAAAATGGATTAAAGACCTAAATGTAAGACCAGAAACTATAAAACTCTTAGAGGAAAGCATAGGCAGAACACTCGGTGACATAAATCAAAGCAAGATCCTCTGTGACCCACCTCCTAGAGTAGTGGAAATAAAAACAAAAGTAAACAAGTGGGACCTGATTAAACTTAAAAGCTTTTGCACATCAAAGGAAACTATAATCAGGGTGAAAAGACAACCCTCAGAATGGGAGAAAATAATAGTAAATGAAACAACTGACAAAGAATTAATTTCCAAAATATACAAGCAGCTCATATAACTCAATGCCAGAAAAGCAAACAACCCAATCAAAAGGTGGGAAAAATACCTAAACAGACATTTCTCCAAAGAAGACATACAGATCACTAACAAACACATGAAAAGATGCTCAACATTGCTCATTATTAGGGAAATGCAAATCAAAACTACAATGAGATATCACCTCACATCAGTCAGAATGGCCATCATCAAAAAGTCTACAAATGGTAAATGCTGGAGAGGGTGTGGAGAAAAGGGACCACTCTTGAGCTGTTGGGAATGTAAATTGATACAGCCACTATGGAAGTCAGTATGGAGATTCCTTAAAAACTAGGAATAAAACCACCATATGACCCAGCAATCCCACTCCTAGGCATATACTCTAAGGAAACCAAAATTGAAAAAGGCACATATATCCCACTGCTCATTGCAGCACTATTTACAATAGCTAGAACATGGAAGCAACCTAGATGTCCATCGACAGATGAATGGATAAAGAAGTCATGGTACATATACTTAATGGAATATTACTCAGCCTTTAAAAGGAACACATTTGAGTCCCTTCTGATGAGGTGGATGAACCTAGAACCTATTATACAGAGTGAAGTGAGTCAGAAAGAGAAAGATACATATTCTAATACACATATATGGAATCTAGAAAAATGGTACTGAAGAATTTATTTACAGGGAAACAGTGGAGAAACAGACTTATGGACATGGGGAGAGGGGAGGAGAGGGTGAGATATATGGAAAGAGTAACATGGAAATTTACATTACCGTATGTAAAATAGTTAGCCAACGGGAATTTGCTGTATGACTCAGGAAACTCAAACAGGGGCTCTGTATCAACCTAGAGGGGTGGGATGGGGAGGGAAATGGGAGGGAGTTTCAAAAGGGAGGGGATATATGTATACCTATTGCTGATTCATGTGGAGGTTTGACAGAAAACAGCAAAATCTATAAAGCAATTATCCTTCAATAAAATATAAATTTAAAAACTTTTATGCCTGTATTCATGAGGATCACTGTACTGTCTTTATACTATATTTGGTTTTGAGTATCAGGAGAATACTAGCTTCAAAATATGAATTGGGAAGTCTTCTCCCCTTTTTTTGGTGAAGGAAATGGCAACCCACTCCAGTATTCTTAACTGGAGAATTCCATAGACAGAGGAGCCTGACAGGCTATAGTCCATCGGGTCACAAAGGGTTTGGCATGACTTAGTGACTAAACAACTCCCCTTTCTGATTTTTCTGGAAGATACTGTATAGAATTTATGGCAATTCTTTAAATGTCTGGTAGAGTTCTCCAGTGAAACTATTTGGGCCAAGAGATTTCTTCAAGGTAGTTTTAAAATTAGAATTTCAAAGTTCTTAATAGTTACAGAACTATTCACATTATCTCCTTTATATTGGGTGGGTTGTGGTAATTTGTATTTTTTGTGGAATTGGTCTGTTTCATTTAAGTTGCCAAATTTATGTGCATAGAGATGCTCATTGTATTTCCTTGCTATCCTTTTAATACCTGCAGGGTCTTTAGTAATAATGTTTGTTGCATTCTCGATATTGGTACCTTGTTTCTTATATTCCTTTTTTTTTTTTCAGTTTTACTAGAGGTTTGTCAATTCAACTGATTTTTTTGAGAACAAGTCAGCTCTTTGTATAAGTGATTTTCTCTGTTTTCTGCTGTCAATTTTATTGCTTTCTGTTCTTATCTTTACTATTACCTTCCTTCTGCTTGCTTTGGGTTTATTTTGTACTCCTGTTTTTTAGGTTTTCAGGTGTGAGCTTAAATCACTGACTTGAGAATTTATTCTCTTTTCTAATTTAGTACTATAAATTTCTCTCTCAGCACTGCTTTAGTTGTATTCTACAAAACTTGAAGTTCATTTTCATTTACATTCTGGACAGTGTAGTTTTAAAATTTACATTGTTACTTTTGGATTCCATGGATTATATAGAAGTGTGTTGTTTAGGTCCAAGTGTTTTGAGATTTTCCTGTTATCTTTCTGTTATTGATTTCTAGTTGATTCGATTGTGGTCAGAGAACACATTTTGTGTGATTTCAATTCTTTTTTAGTTGTTGAGATTTGTTTTACGGTCTGACATATCTATCTTGGTGTATGTTCTGTGAGCATTTGCAAAGAATGTATTATATGTTGTACTGTATAGACATGTTCTATTACTGTCAGTTAGATTCTGTTGATTGATGGTTGATTTTCTGTATGGTTGTTGCATCAACTGTTGAGTTGGGGTGTGGAGGTCTCCAAATTCATTCACGGATTTATCTATTTCTCCTCTCATTTTTATCAGTTTTTACTTCCCATATTTCTGTTGTTTTATGCACTTACTGTTAAGATTTCTATGTTTTCTTGGTAGATTGGCATATTTATCATTATTTAATGTCTTTCTCTGTGTTAGGTAATTTTCCTTGCTCTGAAGTCCATTTTATCCTATATTATTATAGTCATTCCTGCTTTGGTTTTATTAATAGTTGTATGATATATTTTTCCCTCCTTTTAATTTCAGCTTGACTATATAGTTGCATTAGAAGTGAATTTCTGGTAGCGTATGGCTGAATAATGTTTTTCATCCACTCTGTCTTTTAATTGGTGTATTGCATCACTTATATTTGATCTATTAGGGTTTAAGTCCGCTATTTTATTTTTTATCTGTTTTGTCTTTTTTCTTTTTCCTATCTTCCTGTGGGTCAGTCGAACATTTTTTAGGATTCCATTTTAATTTTCTCTAGCACTTTTTACAGTAGTCATGTATAGACATGAGAGTTGGACTTATAAAGAAAGCTGAGTGCCAAAGAATTGATGCTTTTGAACTGTGGTGTTGGAGAAGACTCTTGAGAGTCCCTTGGACACCAAGGAGATCCAACCAGTGCATCCTAAAGGAAATCAGTCCTGAATATTCATTGGAACGACTGATGTTGAAGCTGAAACTCCAATACTTTGGCCACTTGATGCGAGGAACTGACTCTTTTGAAAAGACCCTGATGCTGGGAAATATTGAAGGTGGGAGGAGAAGGGGATGACAGAGGATGAGATGGTTGGATGGCATCACCGACTCAATGGACATGAGCTTGAGTAAACTCCGGGAGTTGGTGATGGACAGGGAGGCCTGTTGTGCTGCAGTCCATGGGGTCGCAAAGAGTCAGACACAACTGAGCGACTGAACTGAACTGAGCACTTTTGAATGTATCTCTTTGTATAACTTTTTTAGTGGTTGCTGTCTATATTATATATATATATATAAAATTTATCCCAGTCCACCAGTGTCATCATTTTACCAATTTAAGTCAAGTATAGAATCCTTACCTACCTTTATATCCCAATTTCTTCCTTATTTATCATTTGATTGTCTTAAATATTTCCTCTGCATACATCTGGAACCATATCAGACAATGTTATAATTTTTGCTTCAATTATCAAACACAATTTAAACACTTGGAGGAAAGCCTAACCATATAGGCTTTATCCATATTTTTATTCAATATTTCATTTTTTAAAAAGAAAAAATTCCCTCTGTTTAAAGAATTTCCTTTATCCATTCTTTTAGGGAGGGTATACTGGTGGCAATTTAAAAATTTTTCCCCATAATCTAAGTATGTCTTGATTTCCCCTCTTTTTCTGAAAGACATTTTCATTGGATGTAGTATTCTAGATTGATTATTTCTTTTAACATTTGAAAAATACTGTGCCACTTCCTTCTGGTCACCATGGTTTCTGGTGAAACCCTCTGATATTCAAATTGCTATCCTCTGTAGGTGAAGTATCACTTTTCTTTCTTTGCCTTCAGTATTCTTTAGTTTTCAGAAGTTTGACTGTTATGTGATTTAGTGTCAATTTTGGAATTTTCCTCTTTGGAATACATTCAAGTTCTTTAATCTGTAGGTTTATGTACTTTGCCCAATTTGGGAAGTTTTCAGTCATTATTTCTTCAAGTCCGTTTAAAGACCTGTTCTTTCCTGACTCCTTCATGGCACTCTGATGGCGTGACTGTTAAACTTTTCATTATGATCCCATTGGCCCCTGAGGCTCTGGTGTTTGGGTTTTGTTCGTTTCAGTTTGTTTTCCTTTTATGGTTCAGATTGACTAATTCCTATTTTTCTACCTTCAAGTTCATGGATTTATTTTTCTTCCCTTCTATTCTACTGTTGACCCCATCCCTTAGTTTTTATCAATGTATTTTTCACTTCTAAAATTTCCATTTACTTTTTCCTTATGTAAATAAATAAAAAGCCTGAGACTTTATATCTTTGAGGCATTCTGTTTTTTCATTGCTTCAAGTGTGTTCATAATTGCTCACTGAAGCATTTTTATCCTTCTTGTTTAAAATACTTTGTCAGATAATTCTGTTTCTGTCATCTTGGTGTTAACATTTATTGATTGTCTTTTTTCATTCAGTTAGAGATTTTTCTGGTTCTTGGTATGACTTTCAGCTAAAACCTAGAAACTTTCATATTATGTATTAGACTCTGTATCTTATTTAAATCTTCTGGTTTACTTGGGTTTCTCTAACACTGTTCTGTCAGAGGAAGGAATGGGTGCCTCCTCCTTATTGCCACGTGGAGGTACTCACATTTTATTGTCACCGAAGTGAAGGGAGATCTCCTTGTTACTTCCGTGTGCAGATGGGAGGTCTAGCTCCTTACAGAGTCTCTACTGACAACATGGTGGGGAAGGCCTTGGCACCTCTGGGCAATGGTAGAAGTCCTGACTCCCCACCAGGTCTCTTCTGACACCACCTCTGCAGGAAGGATGAAGAGAACCTTATTACTGCCATCTGAGAATGCAGGTCCAGACTGTGATTGCCACAGACATCTTGGTGGTTGGTGGGTAAGGGGATTGGTCACCCTCAGAAAGAATAAATATCTTGACTCCTTACTTGATCTTTTCTGACACTATCCTACCTGGAATGGTGGGGTCCTCATTACAGCTTGGCAAGGGTATATTCTGTGAGCACTTGCAAATAATGTACATTGTACTGTTTTGTGTGAATTGTTTTGGCTTGTCTAGGCTCCATTAGGCCTTTGCCAACATGGGTGTGAGTGGGATCACAGTATTTTTTTTTCCATTTATTTTTATTAGTTGGAGGCTAATTACAATATTGTAGTGGTTTTTGCCATACATTGACATGAATCAGCCATAGATTTACATGTATTCCCCATCCCGATCCCCGCTCCCACCACCCTCTCCCCACTGCGATCCTTCTGGGTCTTCCCAGTGCACCAGCCCCGAGCACTTGTCTCATGCATCCAACCTGGGCTGGTGGATCACAGTATTTTTGTGTGGTCTTTCTTCAAGTTTTCTGTGTAGCTAATCTGCCTCTGTCCTGGTCATTTGGCTAGAGAGAGCAAGTTCTGGTTGGGCCTTTCTGTGTCTCTACCTGTTGGTGTTTCAGGTTAGACTGACTTAGTCTTCTTCACCTCAGAGATATATATGGCAAAAAGAAAATCCAAGGAAATCACTGCAGTGTTGTCCCTCAGGATTCGAAGTGCATAGTAGATCTGCCTCCTCCTTTCCACTTCTCAGAGTTATCTTGTGTTCATTTTATATTTAATGTCCAGGGGTTTTAGCTGTATTTAGTGGGAAGAATAGGGGAAGTAGATCTACTTCATCTTCCTAAAAGCAGACGTCTGTGTAAGAATTTTAAAGCCTATTTATAAACATTGTTGATTTATTTCATAAGGTGGTACAGATCACTAATAGTAATTTTAAGAGACATCTTAATTTAAGAAGTTTTCTAGTGAGTATGAGGTCCACTTCTTAACTTTATATATTTTGATGTTCCATAAAATAGAAACTGTTAATTGTTCATACATGGACTCAAAGTGTTTTAAAAGAAAATGGAGTAGAGTTGAGTGGAAGAGGCATACAATCCTTATCTAAAATTCTTGGGAACAGATATATTTTAGTATTCAAAAAATTTATATTTTATATAACATGTTAAACATGATATGATATTGTTAAAGAAATAATCATTCATGACACTTGTTAAAGAACAATAAGGCAGACTTTGTTCAGGGGACCACTATCATGGGATTTTATAGTAAGAGAGAGATCAGCTCAACTCTGAATACAAGGCAAATGGAGACTTATAGCCAAGGAGTAAGATTGGGGTTAGTTGATGGAAAATTATTGAGAGGTAAGGTAATTCTTTGCTAAACTGACATAACAGGATTTTTGTTGAAGGCAAGCCAGAGTGATACGATATTAAGGCTAAGGAAAAAGGAATTTAACCAGATATTAAGGGTAGTGAATTTTACTAAATTGACTCAACAGGACTCTTGCTAAAACTCGACTAAGTGGGCCAAGGACAGAGCATGGGTCAAGGACCAGACAGAGGACTCAGAGGAGCCTGACTCAAGTTTGGTTAAAGGAGAGTCTTTGTCAACTAGCAATCCCAATAGGGTTTGGTGCAGAATCTCGAAATCAAACATTTAATATGAATACTTCCACAGTAAGACATGAATATTCACAAAAGTAGGTTAAGTTAAGATTATAACTAGTGTTACTTAGTTCAGAGAAGTTATGAAAATCCTCTCTTTTCAGGGCACTATGCTGTATAACCAAGGGTGCATTAGGCAGGTCATAGTACAAGCAGCTTGGCAACTTGGTCTCACCCCTCTCTGACTCGATGCACTGAAATTAATTGCATAACCTTCTGCAGGCATTTGAGTTTTCAGTCCCTGTGTCCTTAACTATCTTAAATTCTTCTAAAAATATTGAGTAATTTCCTTATTTACCCCTTGTTTTCCTAGTAACTAACTCATTGAAAATGATTTATTTTTAAAATCTGGGATTTATCTTAACACAGGAACTTCTCTGCATATTAACAGTGTTTTTCTCTCTCCTTAGATGAAGAGGAGGAAAGTGAAGAATCAAGTGAAGAAGAATCCAGCTTGGAGAGTGATGAGGAGGGGTCTGGATCTGAAGATGAGGTTTTTGATGATTCTATCTGCCCAACAAGTAAGTTGGATAAAACTGTGCATTCTTTGTGATGTTTGACTATGGATGATAATACCAAAAAGATCCTCATTTTTGGTTTCTCAATTGTCTCATAATATTTAAGGAAAGGATATATATATCCTATTATATCATGTATAATAAACATGAAGTATAGTCTAATGAATACTTTGGGCACTCTCTAGACAATTTACTTCCTATTTCTTGAGGCTGCTATTTATGAGTACCAAATTAAATAATCTGCAGACAATCTATAGTTGATTCAGTCATAAATTATGCAGAAAGTTTCATTTTACCAAGAAACAGAAAATTTATGTATGTGTATGTACATGTGTGTATGTAAAAATACACATGTGTATTTTTATAAAACTCTCCCTTTTTGCCAAACCATTAAATTTTCTTATTTCAAACCTGTTTTTTAAGGGAAATTTTTATGTCTCCTGGAGATTCTTGGCGATTTATATTCACTGTTTTCACTGGTGAAACCAGTCTGAAATATTCTTACAGTCTTAAGATTCTTATGTGAGTGAAAGTCACTCAGTCATGTCCAACTCTTTGCACCCCCATGGACTATACAGTCCATGGAGTTCTACAGGCCTGAATACTGGAGTGGGTAGCCTTTCCCTTCTCCAGGGGATCTTCTTAACCCTGGGATCAAACCCAGGTCTCCTGCATTGCAGGTGGATTCTTTATCAGCTGAGCCACAAAGGAAGACCAAGAATACTGGAGTAGGTAGCCTATCCCTTCTCTGGGGATCTTCCCGACCAAGGAATTGAACCGGGATCTCCTGCATTGCAGGCAAATTCTTTACCAACTGAGCTATCAGGGAAGCCTTAAGATTCTTATAGTCCAGACCAATATTTTTACAGTCTCGACAGAGGAATGATTCATAGGAAAAAACTATTTCTTCTTGATCTGAAATTATTTTCCTAGATATTTCAATAAATTATAAATCAAATTTTAATTTCAAATAAAGTTGAAATCATGTTTTGATTTTGAAAATAATTCTAAAGTCATATTTGTGAGTGAAAGAGAGCTAGAAAATATTGTAATGCAGGATTAAGCTGCTTGAACAAAATCTCGTGGCTAGGTTGGTGGTAGCACTAGGGCTGGAACTAAGATTACTAGATTCCATTGTGGTGATCTATTTGTTTCCACATTCTTTATCCATGACTCCGTGGATAAATGTGGCTGTTAGTGTGGTAGGGTGAAAAATAGTATAGAGATACTGTACTTGAATCCTGTTCTATCACATTTCAGCTATGTGACGTCTCTGAGACTTAATGATTGTCACCTGTAAAATGGAAACAATAGTTTTGACCTTGCAGGGCCTGTGGGGCTTGAATGAGCTAAGGTATATAAAGCACCCAGCACAAAGCTTGGCTCAGAGCATTGTTCAGAACATCAGTACTAACATCATAGCCAGTATCATGATTATTTTTTAAAAAATATTAGCTACGCTGGGTCTCAGTTGCAGCACTGGGGTCTTTGATCTTTGTTTCGGCACGCAGGATCTAGTTCCCTGACCAGGGATTGAACCCAAGCCCCATGAATTGGGAGCTCAGAGTCTTAGCCACTGAACTGGCAGGGAAGTCTCTATCATGATTATTAATACCATTAATAATTTCTACCTGGAGCCCTAAGTGTAGTGAAACTTTACTGGAGTAGATGGACATTAATAATTCTGAAACCCCAAAGTTCACACTTATAACTATATTCTATAATGAATGGAGCTGCTTTTTTTGTTTTGTCTGTCTTTTCAGATTGTGATATGGGTCTCTTTGAACTGGCCCTTCAACTTCGGGAGAAAAGGCTGGACATTGAAGAGGCTTTAGTTGAAGAAAAAAAAATGATCGATAACCTCAAAAAGGAACATGATACATTGTCCAAAAAAGTATGTTTTTCTGCCTTTTTCAGGTCTGTTTATCATCTCCCAACATGCTACACCTCCTTCTAGCCATAATACTGCCATTTCATAGCAATGGCATGAGTTAGGACTTATTGTTAGAAGAGAGACATTTCCCATGTTGCATCCTTTTACAGATGTCTTTGAGGGCCATTGCCTCTTTGATGATTGGAACTTTTTCTAAATCATTGGCCCGCAAACTTTTTTGATTACATACTTCTGGAAGTAAAAAAAAAAAAATTGTGGAACATATATTCCCACAATAAATGTATATTTATTTAGAAATTATACCCATAAACTATTGTATTAATTATATTTAATGTATTATGAAACATTTGCAAAAACAGAAAATAAAAAGAATAAGATAAAAATAAATAGATATGGAAACTCCATTTTCTTTCTGGACCCCAGTAGATCACTTTGACATTCTGAGGGGTATGCATTCCTTTGGGAGGCCACTAAGCTAAACTTCTGGTACTGTTATATTGATTTTTTCTCCCATATCTACTCCGTTTCCCTCTTAGGTACTCTTTCCTAGAGCAGCATCACTTGTCTCATGTTCAGAAATGTTTTTGGTAGGCTGCTTCTCCTCTTGCAGAAAGGAAATGATTTGGAAAACTTTCAAGTATTTTAGGAGATGAGGCATGTACTTTAGAAATACTGTAGTTGGTAATTTCATTACCATAAAGGGCTTTCTTCACTAATTTATTGAGATCCTTATGACCAAATGAGATTTGAACCATCCTTACAGAGACACTACTGGCTGAGAGATGATTTTCCAGCAGAAAATAAAAGGGAGATGGGAACACGTCCTCTGCATTTTCATTCACAAAATCTCTACAACTCTGGGGTCATAGGGACAATTAAAAAAGTGGTGTAGCTCATGACTTAGCAGAAAGAGAATAATACATACTTCTGGGTGGCAGTCTGGGATTATCTGTTTAATCCAGCCCAACAAGGCAGATCCAGCTCATATTTTTTCTTCCTCCCCAAATGGCTTCATTTATCACCTTGGTTATATATTCACCAAATCTTGTCAACATCTCGCACTTGGGGCTTTCTACAGGTAAAAATTGTGGCAACTAATCTGAATGCGGCAGAGGAGGCCCTGGAGGCTTATCAACGTGAGAAGCAGCAGCGGCTGAATGAACTGCTGGTTGTGATCCCGTTGAAGCTCCACCAGGTGATGGGACTGGAGGTTGCCCCACCCTCTTTAAGCAGAAGAGCCATCACCCTCAGACTTTTCCAGAGAAAGATTCATGGGACACTGGTGGGGAAAAGGGCAGTCCTTGTCTGAGACATCTACCTGCAGAATGACACCCCAACATTTCTTACCCCTTCTGAGATTGTGATAAAAACATAATATCAAAACACGTATATTTCCTGGTGGTTGTTATGACTTTGAAAGTTGAATTACTTCAAGTCTGAAGCAATGAGGTGCCTATGACTTAAAGGAATGGCTTGGAGGTTGAAATCTTCTTGTCTCTTGGACACATGGCACTTTTCACACCTTCTTTAAATAGATGCGGACTAATGGTGCGAGAATTATCTTCCCTTATTCTTTACTTGTTAATGAGGGAGGTTAAGATAAAAGGAATATACTTTTTCCCCTTTTCTTTGTTCATCTCTGTATCCCACTTGAATTACAACTTACATTAAAATGTAAGCAAAGGCCCCTTGTAATGCATTTTGTCAGGTAAAGACCCAAACTGGATTAACTGTCTGTAGCAGTTTGCCAAATATTCCAGCCCTGAAATGTCTGTTCCATCCTTAGGCAGTAGATATCCAGCGTGGTCATTTTGGAAAGATTTGCTGTCCCAGAGGGATGTAATGTGATTTCTTTTTGAAAGCAGCTTCTTGCTTTTACCTTCTTCAGTGGTGAGAGTTAGGAGACCAAAGGTCATGACCTAACAAGGGACAGAAAAAGAAGCAGACCCCTTTCTATGACTTTATATTTACTTTGGTTTTTGTCTATTTTGATACCAGTTTTGTCATGCTTTTGTAGATAGAGTATGTGCTATTTGGAGAACTACCGAGTGATCTTTCTGGAAGTTTAGTCTTTTCCAACCGCTCCTTGGGACGACTGCAAGAACGAATTGTCCAGCTCCATGAGGAAAATTCCAAGCAGAAAAGACTTAACAAAGAATGCCGGGAGAGGCGTAAGCAGCTCATCCGGGAAAAGAGAGAGATGGCCAAAACGATACAGAGTGAGTAGTAAGCCCATGGCTTACCTAGTAATATTTATTGATTACAGAGGGGTCTGTCAAGTGGTCATCTCCAGCTCTGAAAACAGTAGGTCATCACAGATCCAAACCGCTGAGCAGAAATAACACCTTCCCCTCTTTCTACTTACTCTCTCTCCTGATGCTATCAAAAAGTTACTCTATTTTAAAAATTATAAATCTTTTGTCACGGAAACAATTTCTCACAATTTTTAAAGTTTTTATGTTTAATAAAATGTAGAAAAATATAAAAAATACCCACTACCAAGCTTAAGAAATAAAGCACTGAAGATATAATTGATGGCCTTTCTCTTTCTAGTATCATTCTGCTCTCTCCTTCCCCAGGATCAACCATGAGGCAGGTACATACACATATAGATGTATTCACACACACTATATGAAGTGTCTTTGCATGTTTTTGCTATAATTTGCAACTCACTTTATTAACCCATTTTTTTAGAGTAATCTGTAATGCTACAGATAATTAACCATTTTAACTGCTACTACAGTATACCATTGGACTATAAGAGTTTTTCTTTGGCCTCCTGTTGATGGACATTTAGGGTATTGTAATTTTTCATGATTACAGACACTGTTTCAGTCAACCTTCTTGTACATGTCTCCCTGTGCATGTGTGGGAGGTGAGTCCCCAGGATTGGGGACTGTGGGTGAGATGGGTGTGTGTGTGCATTTTCTGCTCGCCTGGGTATTGTCAAGTTGTCCTCCAAAATGGTTGCACTGTTTTCTGTTCCTACTGTTTCCCTCACCACCCGAGAGGGTGAGAATTGCCTAGGTTCCATAGTCTCATCAACACTTAGTAATGTTAGACTTTCATGTTTCTGTCAACCTGGTATATGTTAAAATTGTATTTCACTGTGCTTTTTGTTTCCCTAGTTCCTTGAGGTTGAATGTCTTCACATACACTTTTTTGCCATTTATTTGTATTCTCATATGAAACTTGCCTGCTATACACCTTGCCCAGTTTTTTACTTCTGTTTTTTATTTTTCTTATTAATTGTAGGGAGTTTATTCTTTTTTTTTTATTCTTTTTTTCTATATTCTGTCTTTACTACATGTATTTTGAATCTTTTCTAGTATGTATCTTGCCTTTTTATTTGGTGTATCTTTTTGGGATAAAAAATCTTAATATAATTAATTTATCAATCTGTTTATAGTTTGCGCATTGTGTATATATGTATGTCTTAAATCCTTTCCTATTTTGAGATCATATTTTTCTATTGTTTCTTCTGTTAGTAGTGTTCCTTACTTTTATGTTCTTGGTTCACCTGGAATTGAGGTAAATAGTGTAAGATGTATGGAGAAAAGACATGGAACATAGATGTAAGTGATAAAGTATTCCAACTTTAATAACAATAACATTAGGAGTGGTAGAATAGCATGCCCCAGAACTGTACACTTTTTTTTTTTGCCACATCATGTGGCATGTGGAATCTTAGTTCCCCGACCAGGGTTCAAACCATGCATTGGGAGCATGGAATCATGTAACTACTGGACAGCAAGGGAAGCCCCAGAAGTGTACACTTTTAAAAGATTAAAATGGTACATTTTATTATGTGAATTTTGCCACAATTAAATATTTTTTAAAGGAAAATTTGGAAAGTAAAAAAGGAAAAATATGGTTGTCAGTCAGTCCCAGTTGCTTGAATTTGTAGAAGTCAGTCTTCAGTGAGGTGGTGGTTCTGCTCTCATGGGTGGCTGGATTATAAAATTTTAAAATACGTGTTAGGACTCTATGTTTGAATAACACTTATTTGAGACACAGAGTTTTCTCAGGTGTAAACCTTGAGGCCCCAGTGTTTCTCTCGTACTTCACATTCCTTTGACTTCTGTAGCCTGTGAATGTTGTTTATATTTGGAAATACTATTTGTCAAACCAAGGGAACAAACTAGTATGAAAATGAAGAAAGAAACTTGTTTTCATTTGGGTAACCTCTCAGTTTGGGAAAATGTGTGAAGATGAAATGAAGTATTCATATTTTTGGAATGTTAGTTGAAATTAACAAAAAAAGTTCTGTGTAGTAGAAGTTTTATTCAATGGTTTTCAGTTCTTCTCCCATCCCTGGTTTGTTTTCTGAAAGCAAGTTGTGGGTCTGGTTAAAGACTGATCTTCTAATTCTGAAGGTGAAACTAGGAGTGGGTTCATTTCCTATAACTCAGAGAACAAAGACTTAACAGTGATGAGAAACACCATAGTCACTAGTCACTCACTGGTGCCTTCCTCCATCCCAGACCCAATGGGGGAGAAGAGGAGAGTTTAGAACATGAGGTGGGAAGGTAAGTTCTCTCCTTTTCAAGAAGAGCACAGCTTGCAGCTATGGGAAGGGGGAGTGGGGAATGGGGGGTGTTCCAGAAGGCTTTATGTCCCCAGGGAATACTAGCTGGGGGAAGGGCAAAGACCAGAGTCCATGTCCTAGTCCATGAGGCTGCCTTGGGAGAGGGCACCCTGATATATGGGCTAGCTGGGGGCAGTCAAGGTTCTTACTGAGGGGGCCAAGCAGGCAGCCACAGGCTCGATACACTAGAGCAAATAATTTAATCATTATTTCATTTGCATCACTAATTATCATGGCCACCACATGATGCAAGTACATGGGGGTGCCACTCACATAGAATAGAAATGAATAACCCTTCCTGGATTGTGCAAAATGGCGGTCATGCCAATTATGCCTTTATCATTCAGTCATGGTAACGATTATACCTGAATACACATTCCTGCCCAGTAACTGAGTTGCATCAACTTGTTATGTTAGGGCCTTCAGACTTCACTTAGGGGATTCTGGTCATAGAAAATTTTGTTGCAAGGTTATACTTTCTTAAAATCCCACAAATGGAATTTTCTCCAGGTTTTCCAGTGTTCCCATGTTGAGGAAAGACAATAAAAAGTAAAATGTTGCATGTTAGATGAAAAGAACTAAGAAAAAAAAATTAAAAGGAGTGGGAAACAGTGCTGATACCTGTAGGAGGCCAAGGAGGAGTTCTCTGTAAATGTGATATACTTGCTAAGACATGGTTCTCCCTAGTGGTTAGAGAACAAGTCACACTTGGTTACACCTTCAGAAATGAGTGTACTGGAAATGAGTCTACCACCAGTCTCACATCTTGTTTTCAGAAAATGGACTGTGTGGGACCAGCCACGTGGCTATATTGGGAAGAGAATTCGAGGCAGGGTAATTCCAGAGGATTCCTTATGAGAATACCCAAGTGAGCCTGGAATGTTTGAGAAGTGAGAAGGTGTCTGGAGTAAATGAGAGAGGTGTGAGAGCTAACAGGGGCAGGGCAGGTAGGACCCTGTGAACCACTGCCAGGATTTGAGTGTTTTTACTTGGAGAAGGAAACTTCTATTCAGTACCTATTTTAGTCTTAGCACAAGATGTTACAGAGATCAGTAGTAAAAAATGAAAACCCAAAGGCTTTATAACCCGTTGGGGCCCATGAACAGTCTGAACAGGAGCAGACCAGAGTGTGTAAGTCACCTGGGAAAGGTGAGTCTGTTTCACATGGGAATTTGAAGTTGATGAAAAGCCAGTACAGCAATGTGCATTCTAAGTGAGGAAAGCAGTAGGTGCAGTGTCACAGAGGAAAACCCAATTGGTAACGTAAAGCCTTTTACCATCATCTTGCAAAAGCTGTTCCTTAGAATGGTATTGTTCATTTAATAACAGTGGGAGCTTCTGAACAGCCTGACAGTGGTTGTCTTCTTTTAGAAATGGAAGAAACAGTCAGTCAACTAATGATTAGCAAGTTTGGCCGCGTGATCAATCTAGAAGCCCTTCAGACACTTTCTGTGAATACAACGCTTGAAGAACTAAAGATCAAAAAGCTTCGAAAGGAGCTATCGAACGTAAAGGAAATGAAAATGTGGGAGGTAAGGATGAGAGGGCAGGTGACCCTCTAGGCAGAGGTGAGAACTCCTGGTGAGCAGTCATGGGGTCCCTGCAGAGCATCTCTACATCTGTGCAGCTAGAGCATCTCACAGGCTCCTGTGAGCCCCACTGAGTTCCCCCATGGTCTTAAGTCTGTCTCGGCTTCCTTATCATTCACTTAATTGGAGGTACTGGTCTATCTTGGGATGAAGCACCAGCACTGGAGTCTGGGGTCCAGGATTCATGTAAATATGAGGGCAGCATGGCATGAAGGATGAGAGATTCCACTCTGAGGTCCGCATTAATGTATAAATGCTCTAAGTGTTATAGACATGAACTGCTATACTCTGTGCCTGTTAAGTCACTTCAGTTGTGTCCATCTGTTTGTGACCCCATGGACTGTAGTCCACCAGGCTTCTCTGTCCATGGGATTCTCCAGGCAAGAATACTGGAGTGGGTTGCCAAGCCGTCCTACAGGGGATCTTCCCAACCCAGGGATCAAACTCTGTCTCTTATGTCTCCTGCATTGGCAGGTAGGTTCTTTACCACTAGTAGCACCTGGTAATGCTCCGAGGATCCTACTTATATAATTCTATATAGCTTTTGCATGTTGTTTCCATTCTGGAAATTAGAAAAGCATCTCTAAGTAATAGATTTTATAACAGGGTATATACTATTTAGCTGGTAGGGTCTTAAATGTTAAATGCCTACACTGTTCCTGGAGCCATGAGATGAGGCAGTATTCCAGTTACATCCTGATTCAAAGAGAGGGACTTTTTAGAAAGATTTTATAAGCTCACCAATCACATGGCTTCTCTAGTTTTCTGACTTAACAGCAGATAGGGAAGGAGGAGAGGTTCCCAGTGGTATCTTATCTTTTCTTATCTAAGATTTGTCACTGTACTGTGGAGAAACAAATTACTCCAGTGCTGGTGTCAGTGGGACTGGTTCCAATCAGGGTAGTGCTGGAGATAATATGTGCAATCTAAAATAATTTGTTGGAGTAATAGGGTAACAAAGGAAAGCCAATGGCAGATGTATGGCCATTGAAGCTGGTCACCTTGAGGACTCTGGGCCAACACTGGGGGACAAGTGATACAGGAAAGTTTCTGGTTAAACAATCATTCTCCCTTTTAATTAATGAACACCAGCACTCATTCAGCATACTAATATCCTTCTTCAGAAGTGGAGTGATATGTATCTCCATCTTATTTTTGCCCACTTTCATCCTACTTATTCTTTTTTTCTGTAATCACACCTGATGCACCTGCTTCTATTATTGGCTTACTATATTTCCCCATGTGCATAGGGCTTCCCTAGTGGCTCAGATGGTAAAGAATCTGCCTGCAATATGAGAGGACCTGGGTTCGATTCCTGAGTTGGGAAAATTTCCCTGGAGAAGGGAATGGCTACCCACTCAGGTATTCTTGCCTGGAGAAATCCCATGGACAGAGGAGCCTGGTAGGCTATAGTTCATGGGGTCACAACAAGTTGGACATGACTGAGCAACTAAGCAGCAGCAGTCACTGTACGTGACAGGCAGTGAGTACAATAAGCATGGTCTTTAAATTCTACAAGGGCAAAGTCTAGTTTGTCAAGAAAAACTTCTGGGCTTCCCTGGTGGCCCAGACAGTAAAGAATCTGCCTGCAATGCCATAGACCCAGGTTTGATCCCTGGGTAAGACAGATCCCCTGGATAAGGGAATGACAGCCCACTCCAGTATTCTTGTCTGGAGATTTCCATGGACGGAGGAGCCTGGTGGGCTACGGTTCATTGTGTTGCAAAGACATGGACACCACTGAGTTACTAACACTTTCATTTTCATGTGCATATCACTCCGTTTGCTTGAGGGTTTTGATCAAATCTGGACATTTGTTTTTGTTTCCTCTCTCATTCACTGAATCCATTTTACACCTTCCTGCCCTGGTAGGAAAAGATTGCTCAAGTTCGATGGGAATTGATGATGAAGACAAAAGAGCACACAAAAAAACTTCATCAGATGAATGATTTGTGTATTGAAAAGAAGCAGCTTGATTCGAGACTGAATACTCTACAGAACCAGCAGGTATGTTCCTTTTCTTTAGACCCTTTGTCAGAATTTGGGATGTTCTGTAAAGGGAGCTATTCATAAGAATACTAAGTGCTGGCTTTTAAACGAACCTTGATCTTGAATGGGTTTTGGCCCACCTGGGTCTCTGAGGACACTGAGTTGATGCTGTTTACATTACGATGAGGGACTAGCTTCACTGTATGCCTATTGGGTGCTATGAATTCAAACAGAAAGTACTGATTAAGGGATTTGCCTTGACCCTAGAGAGGTAAGGTTATTTAAGGGTAAATAACGATGTCAACATGCTCCCTGAATTTGGTGTCAAACATCCATTTTCAATATCAGGTATTTCCTTTGACCTAAAGTCTAAACCACGTTACTTATTAACACACTTGTTACTTTTTATGGCTTTCAACTTGCTCTGATAGGTTTTTTGAGGCTAACATAGTAATACTTAACACATAGTATGTTGTGGGTAATACTTATTTAATAATAAAGTTTCTATTTAAGCCTTGCCTTCTAGGAACCAAACACAGGTATGGCATATTCTAAACTGTATGCTATAATATTTTAATAGTTTCTGTAAAAATACTGTTTTCTCTTGGTTTTTACTTTTTAAGCTCCCAGGAAATGTTCTAAACCAGGGGTTTTCAAAGTGTTTCCATGAAGAATGGCATGTGCGTCCCCTGGGGAGCTTGTTAGGAATGCAGATTCTGGTTCCCCAGTCAGACATACAGAATCAGAAGCTCTTGGGAGTGGGCCTAGAATCTAGAACAAGCCTTTCAGGGGACTCTGCTGCATGCTAGAGTTGAAGAATCACTGGTCTGAGCAAAAGTCCAAAAGAAAGAATGAATAAAAGGCTTTGGGAGGTTTACAACTAGAATTAGAGAAGAACACTAGAATCTGAATGTCAAAGACCCTTTATCCACTAGACAGTTTTTGAGCTGAGAGTCAAGGCAGTGTTCAGGAAGGATGATGCCAAGACAGAACCTTCAGAGTTGGCCATGAATACACATCTGTTGGCTTGATGTGTTTTTTTTTTCCCCAATTATTTTTATTAGTTGGAGGCTAATTCCTTTACAATATTGTAGTGGTTTTAGCCATACATTGACATGCATCAGCCATGGATTTACATGTGTCCCCCATCCTGAACCCCCCGCCCACCTCCCTCCCCATCCCATCCCTCTGGGTCATCCCAGTGCAACAGCCCTGAGCACTTGTCTCATGCATCCAACCTGAACTGGTGATTTGTTTCACACTTGATAATATACATGTTTCAATGCTATTCTCTCAGATCATCCCACCCTCGCCTTCTCCCTACAGAGTCCAAAAGTCTGTTCTATACATCTGTGTCTCTTTTTCTGTCTTGCATATAGGGTTATTGTTACCATCTTTCTAAATTCCATATATATGTGTTAGTATACTGTATTGGTATTTATCTTTCTGGCTTACTTCACTCTGTATAATGGGCTCCAGTTTTATCCATCTCATTAGAACTGATTCAAATGTATTCTTTTTAATGGCTGAGTAATATTCCATTGTATATATGTACCACAGCTTTCTTATCCATTCGTGTGCTGATGGGCATCTAGGTTGCTTCCATGTCCTGGCTATTATAAACAGTGCTGCGATGAACATTGGGGTACACTTGTCTCTCAGATCTGGTTTCCTCGGTGTGTATGCCCAGGAACGGGATTGCTGGGTCATATGGCAGTTCTATTTCCAGTTTTTTAAGGAATCTCCACACTGTTCTCCATAGTGGCTGTACTAGTTTGCATTCCCACCAACAGTGTAAGAGGGTTCCCTTTTCTCCACACCCTCTCCAGCATTTATTGCTTATAGACTTTTGGATAGCAGCCATTCTGACTGGCGTGTAATGGTACCTCATTGAGGTTTTGATTTGCATTTCTCTGATAATGAGTGAGTTTGGAAGTTTACCTTCTTCTGCAATTTTCTGGAAGAGTTTGAGTAAGATAGATGTTAGCTCTTCTGTAAATTTTTGGTAAAATTCAGCTGTGAAGCCATCTGATCCTGGGCTTTTGTTTGCTGGAAGATTTCTGATTATAGTTTCGATTTCCATGCTTGTGATGGGTCTGTTAAGATCTTCTATTTCTTCCTGGTTCAGTTTTGGAAAGTTATACTTTTCTAAGAACCTGTCCATTTCTTCCAAGCTGTCCATTTTATTGGCATAGAGCTGCTGGTAGTAGTCTCTTATGATCCTTTGTATTTCAGTGTTGTCTGTTGTGATCTCTCCATTTTTGTTTCTAATTTTGTTGATTTGGTTCTTCTCCCTTTGTTTCTTAATAAGTGTTGCTAATGGTTTGTCAATTTTGTTTATTTTTTCAAAAAACCAGCTTTTAGCTTTCTTGATTTTTGCTATGGTCTCTTTTGTTTCTTTTGCATTTATTTCTGCCCTAATTTTTAAGATTTCTTTCCTTCTACTAACCCTGGGGTTCTTCATTTCTTCCTTCTCTAGTTGCTTTAGGTGTAGAGTTAGGTTATTTATTTGGCTTTTTTCTTGTTTTTTGAGGTAAGCCTGTATTGCTATGAACCTTCCCCTTAGCACTGCTTTTACAGTGTCCCATAGATTTTGGGTTGTTGTGTTTTCATTTTCATTCATTTCTATGCATATTTTGATTTCTTTTTTGATTTCTTCTATGATTTGTTGGTTATTCAGAAGCGTGTTATTTAGCCTCCATATGTTTGAATTTTTAATGGTTTTTTTCCTGTAATTGAGATCTAATCTTAGTGCATTGTGGTCAGAAAAGATGACTGGAATGATTTCAGCTTTTTTGAATTTACCAAGGCTAGATTTATGGCCCAGGATGTGATCTATTCTGGAGAAGGTTCCATGTGCACTTGAGAAAAAGGTGAAATTGATTGTTTTGGGGTGAAATGTCCTATAGATATCAATTAAGTCTAGCTGGTCCATTGTGTCATTTAAAGTTTGTGTTTCCTTGTTAATTTTCTGTTTAGTTGATCTATCCATAGGTGTGAGTGGGGTATTAAAGTCTCCCACTATTATTGTGTTATTGTTGATTTCCCCTTTCATACTAGTTAGCATTTGCATTACATATTGTGGTGCTCCTATGTTGGGTGCATATATATTTATAACTGTTATATCTTCTTCTTGGATTGATCCTTTGATCTTTATGTAGTGTCTTTCTTTGACTCTTTTCACAGCCTTTATTTTAAAGTCTATTTTATCTGATATGAGTATTGCCACTCCTGCTTTCTTCCGGTCTCCGTTTGTGTGAAATATTTTTTTCCAGCCCTTCATTTTCATTCTGTATGTGTCCCTTGTTTTGAGGTGGGTTTCTTGTAGACAGCATATATAGGGGTCTTGTTTTTGTATCCATTCAGCCAGTCTTTGTCTTTTGGTTGGGGCATTCAACCCACTTACATTTAAGGTAATTATTGATAGGTATGGTCCCGTTACCATTTACTTTGTTGTTTTGGGTTCGTGTTTATACAACTTTTCTGTGTTTCCTGTCTAGAGAAGATCCTTTAGCATTTGTTGAAGAGCTGGTTTGGTGGTGCTGAATTCTCTCAGCTTTTGCTTGTCTGTAAAGCTTTTGAATTCTTCATATCTGAATGAGATCCTTGCTGGGTACAGTAATCTGGGTTGTAGGTTATTCTCTTTCATTACTTTAAGTATGTCCTGCCATTCCCTTCTGGCCTGAAGACTTTCTATTGATGGATCAGCTGTTATCCTTATGGGAATCCCTTTGTGTGTTATTTGTTGTTTCTCCCTTGCTGCTTTTAATATTTGTTCTTTGTGTTTGATCTTTGTTAATTTGATTAATATGTGTCTTGGGGTGTTTCGCCTTGGGTTTATCCTGTTTGGGACTCTCTGGGTTTCTTGGACCTGTGTGGCTATTTCCTTCCCCATTTTAGGGAAGTTTTCAGCTATTATCTCCTCGAGTATTTTCTCATGGTCTTTCTTTTTGTCTTCTTCTTCTGGGACTCCTATGATTCGAATGTTGGGGCGTTTCACATTGTCCCAGAGGTCCCTGAGGTTCTCCTCATTTCTTTTGATTCTTTTTTCTTTTTTCCTCTCTGCTTCATTTATTTCCACCATTTTATCTTCTACCTCACTTATCCTGTCTTCTGCCTCCATTATTCTACTGTTGGTTCCCTCCAGAGTGTTTTTGATCTCATTTATTGCATTATTCATTTTTAATTGACTCTTTTTTATTTCTTCCAGGTCCTTGTTAAACATTTCTTGCATCATCTCAATCCTTGTCTTCAGGCTATTTATCTGTAACTCCATTTTGTTTTCAAGATTTTGGATCATTTTTATTATCATTATTCTAAATTCTTTTTCAGATAGATTCCCTATCTCCTCCTCTTTTGTTTGGCTTGGTGGGCATTTTTCATGTTCCTTTACCTGCTGGGTATTTCTCTGCCTTTTCATCTTGTTTAGATTGCTGTGTCTGGAGTGGGCTTTCTGTATTCTGGAGGTCTGTGGTTCCTTTTTATTGTGGAGGTTTCTCCCAGTGGGTGGGGTTGGACGATTGGCTTGTCAAGGCTTCTTGGTTAGGGAAGCTTGTGTCGGTGTTCTTGTGGGTGGAACTGGATTTCTTCTCTCTGGAGTGCAATGAAGTGTCCAGTAGTGGGTTTTGAAATGGGTCTATGTGTTTGGTGTGACTTTGGGCAGCCTGTATGTTGACGCTCAGGGCTATGTTCCTGTGTTGCTGGAGAATTTGCATGGTATGTCTTGCTCTGTAACTTATTGGCTCTTGGGTGGTGGTTGGTTTCAGTGTAGGTATGGAGGCTTTTGAATAATCTCTTATTGATTAATGTTCCCTGTAGTCAGGAGTTTTCTGGTGTTCTCAGGTTTTGGGCTTAAGTCTCCTGCTTCTGGATTTCAGTCTTATTCTTCCAGTAGCCTCAAGACTTCTCCAACTATACAGCACTGATAATAAAACTTCTAGGTTAATGGTGAAAAGATTCTCCCCTGTGAGGGACACCCAGAGAGGTTCACAGAGTTACATGAAGAAGAGGAGAGGGAGGAGGGAGATAGAGATGAGCAGGAGGAGAAAAAGGGGGACTCAAGAGGAGAGAGGCACAGCTACGCAGTACTCTGTTCCCTAAGTGTTCTCCATAGCCCAGAACACCCACAGAGATTCACAGAATTGGACTGAGAAGAGAAGGGGGAGGGAGGAAATAGAGGTCATCTGGGGGAGAAAAAGGAGAGTCAAAAGGGGGAGAGAGTAATCATCACACTCCTGAGTAAAAATGGGTACTTAATATTGGATTCTTAAAAGTCCAAAATTGATATCAAATACTGAAAAACAAAGTTTAAAAATCTAGAGTAGAGGTTAGACTCTTAAAAATACAATATTAAAAACAAAAACACAAAAAATTTAAGAAATGTATATAAAGTTTGCTTTAAAAGTAGGGTCTTTTTTTTTTGCAAATTAAAATTATGGAGTAATAGAGGAGTAATAGAGGGCTTTAAAGTAAAATAAAATAAAATAAAAATTTTTTAATTAAAAAAATAGTAAAAATATATGAGAATGAAAATTAAGGAGTAATAGAGGAGTAATAGAGGACTTTAAAAGAAAATAAAAGAAAATGAAAATTAAGGAGTAATAGAGGAGTAATAGGGAATTTTAAAAGAAAGTAAACGAGAAAAAATTAAGAAAAAGAAAAAAAATTAAAAATATATCTAGGAATTTCTCTGGAGCTGTTGCGGGCAGTGTGGGTTCAGTTCAGTTTCAGATAGCTCCGTGTTCCAGCTTATGCTTCTCGATATCTACAGGCCCCTTCCAGTGTAGTCGGTGTTAACTACAGGTATTTTAATCTGTTGCACCTGTCACTTCCTAAGCGGTTCCCTTTGTTTATTTGGCTTCTGTTTGCTGGTCTCTTCAGTGTCTAATTTCTGCCCTGACACAAGCAGGCAGAGGTGGTCTCTTGTTTAGGTTCGCTTGTTCAGTCGTACTGTTGGGAGGGAGGGGCACTGCAGGCAAATATCACTGACCTGTGTGGGGAGCACTTGCAGTGTCTGGCCACACTGGGTTTGCCCCTGCTCACGGCATGTGTGCTTTCCCTGTCTACACTGCTCAGGCTCCAGGCTGCTCTACAGGGAGTGGGCCCTGAGTTGCGTGCGTTCCAGTTTTGGGGTACTCCACAAAAGCCCAGACTCAGTTGGGCCTGCGTTTTGTGCCTCCCCTGGCCCGAGCAGCTCAGGCAGCCAGGAGCTTGACGGGCGCACTCTCCCCGGGTGCAGTGCACCTTATCCCCTCTGTAGTCCCAGCCTCAGTTTCGCGCCTGCCGGTTGGGTGTGCCTTGTCTGTTCTGGGGAGATGGTCTCTAGCTGCGACCCTCCCAGCGGATGTCAACCATCCAGAATCTCAGGAAGTCTTTGGTTAGAAACTGGAAGCCTGTTTGCAGTTTGGTAGGGGATGCCATCTCTGGAGCCGAGTTTGCCCCTTTCCCCTCCCCTCTGCCTCCTGCCTCCGGTGGCGGGGGATGGGCCGGTCCACAGCCGGCTAGCTCTTTTCTGGAATTGCTCAGTCCTTCCTTTGTTCTGCGAATGGGCTGGCAGTGTGTTCGGCTAGCGCTTTTCCCCGGTTAATTTTCTCTCTCTGCTATCCCACAGTTTAAGTTGCTATCTCACATTAGCTCCCTCTGATTGCCCTCAGGGCATTCAGGCCCAGTCCTTACTCTAAGCAATGCTGCCCACTCCTCTCCGTTCAACCCCCACTTGCTGGTGGCGGATGCGAGCGTCTGGGGAACTTTTCTGCTGGGAGTTGCTTTTAGGTATGTAATCTGTGGGTTTTATTTATTTTTCCTCCCAGTTATGTTGCCCTCCGAGATTCGAAAACTTCCCCTAGACCCACCAGTGAGAGGGTTTCCTGGTGTTTGGAAACTTCCTCTATTACAACTCCCTTCCCGGGACGGGTCTCTGTCCCTAGCTCTTTTGTCTTTTTATCTTTTATATTTTGTCCTACTTCCTTTTGAAGACAATGGGCTGCTTTTCTGGGCACCCGATGTCCTCTGCTAGCGATCAGAAGTTGTTTTGTGGAGTTTGCTCAGCGTTTAAATGTTCTTTCAATGAATTTGTAGGGGAGAAAGTGGTCTCCCCGTACTATTCCTCCGCCATCTTAGCTCCTCTCCCCAGCTTGATGTGCTTTGAACATCCAGATACCTTGGCAAGGAAAGAGTTTGGACCCAGGTGATCAGGGAAAGAAAATTATTACCTGGGTCTCTTTACATAGTATCTCTTCATAGCTTTACAGGTATGGTCTCATTCCATTGGCGAGGTCACTGAATCTTCAAAATATTGATTTTCAAAGCTCAGAGTGGTCAACTAACCTGCTAATTAATGTGTGGAGAAGTTTGTTTTTTAACTGAGGTCTGTCTGCTTCCCAAGCTGACCCCACTGCTATTATTCTTACAACACTCTAGGCATGGAGTGGGGTGTAGATGGCAAGGCCAAAGACATTTTAAAGTAAGAGTAGCCAAAATTTGTTTGGATATGGTAAGGAGAATGAGGGAAAAGCTATGGTGACTTCAGAGTGACCATCTAGACTGACTAGGCATGGTGGGGAGAAGACACGCATTTAGCTATAAGTAACAAAAGAGAGTAGCTCAAACAAATAGGGGTGCTTTTCTTCACTTAAGAAGTCTGCAGGAGACAAACTAGGGGTTTTGGTTTATTGGGCCATGATGTCATGGCCGGTACCTCTGTGATTCTCTCAGTGACCGGTAGAAATTCCCTTCAGAGTCACAGAGGCTGCCTCGGCTCTCTCATTGATGCCCAAATGCCAGCCTCTTGTCCCTTTCATTAAGAAAGCAAGCAAATGTTTTCTGCTACATCTACTGAGCCACTCCCAGCTGGAAGAGGAACTGGGTAAGGTTAGTATTTAGCTTTCATAGCCTCTGCAGTGAAGGTGGGCAAGGGGGAAGATACTAGGTGTTACGTCTCTTCCTTTAATGTGCATTTAGATTTAGTGAGAATCTACTTATGATATGAGCTATATAGGAAAAGGAGATATCTTACCTTAGAATTCCAGCGATGATCCCTGTAGGGTATGAGTTACTGATAGCCAGCTTAATCAGTTACCCTCTAAAGGGGATTTTTGCATGTAAGAGTTGCTTATTAGCACAAAGGGACACATTTCCAATGGTGGGATTTCAGAGGAAGAACTAAAGGGTTCTTAAAGAGCGGTGGCTATTTTAGATTGACTGCAAGGCAGGCACACCTAATAGAGCAATGAAGACAGAGAAGTTGCCATATTCCAAATGATGCTTAAAGCAGGGAGGTGTTTTCTCTCAACAGGGCAATGCCTTCCAGGGCCCTCGGAAAGCAGATACTGAGGCAAGAGAAAGGGTCACTGAACTGATCCAAGTCCAAGCCGAAAGGATTCAGGCCTTAAAGGAAGAGATTGCTCTTTTGCGTAAGAAAGGTGGTCTCCTCCTGCCCCCGATTCATCGCCCACAAGAGAATGAATGAAGTCCCCGGGGCTTTAACTTTGCTTTCTCCTCATGTCCATCCATGATTTGACACACAATTCAACAGAAGTTCTGTTTCCTCATTGTCTGCAAAAGTCTAAAACCAGAGCCAGTCATGTAGTTTTAATGATTTCCCCCCAATTGGTTATCTCAGAACTGACTGTAATGCTCAACAGCTACTTATATTGAACTGAATCATTTTAGATATGCCTGGAACCAAATGGATCGAATATAAAGTCTTAGGAGGCAGAGTCTCAAACCATCAGAAAGAATCAGTAATATATCCTGTTTTGTAAAATTTGGTTTTTGGTTATCTGAATGTTTAGCCATTGGCAAGAAAATCTATCATTCAGCAAACCATGAGAAAACCTCCTTTTCTTGATGGTTAAATCCTTGGAAAATAAACTTCGTTATCAAGTATTCTCTGAGAGGACACACGAGAAAAAAACCATTTTGCCAACAAACAATATCTGGGAAAAAGAAATGCAACTTAGAATTCTGACATTGTTAACTTCATAAGTCAGTTATTTGAGGGCTCAGGATTCAGGAATATAAAGAACAGAGCAGTTGGCCTTTGGCTGGCATAAAGCAAGAAATAATCAGCTTCCTGAATCACCCAGAGTTTTAGCAAACTCTTCAGCTCTGGGTGGAGCAGAGAAGTGTATTTTGCAGAATGGTTAAGAAGGAGGCTCTTCTCTGAAGGTGTCTGCAACTCTACCAGCATTTCCTATAGTTTCTCACATCCTGTGCCATTTTCCTTCTGGTTCTACTTGCGTCATTTGCTGGCTTTAATACAGATAAGGAAGTAATGAAATAGATTCCGTCACTGAGAGATCTCTAATAATAACTTTTGATTGTATGTAACATTTTGAGAGTATCCATTTGGTTTGGGGGTAAATGGTCATTGGAATTCATCTAAGGATGATTTCACCAACACTTGGATTCCTGTTAGTAACAGGTCTAGTAACAGGTCCACTTTAATGACAGCCTCTCTGGAGGCTGTCCCAGAATATGAATTGGTTATTGAAAAGGAAAGGTAAAGAAGGCAATACTGCACCAATGTAGAAAGTGACTCAGCAAAGTCAAGTCTTCCTAACCTGTGGCTAGCCTGCTGATCTGCCTGCCAAAATTATAAACAAGACTTGGGTTCTTTGTTGGAATACATATATGTTAGAGGTGGCCACCTGGCCTGCAGTGTCTGAGATCATCTTCCTATTTAAGAAGTCCAGATAGCTTACCATTTGTGCCTGTCAGCACAGAGCTCTGATGCAGTAGCCTCTCTACTGGACAGCACCCTTTACCACCTTCTCTGTTCTTCGCCCTTAACTATGTGTGCCCTTCAAGTATTTAAGAAAAGTATGCTAGTCTTAGCTCTGAGTGTTTTAACTTTTATGTAGGAATAAATAAGTAAAACATCTCACCCAATTTCTAAGGGTCAGGAATCTGGGAGCCACTTAGCTGGGCATTTCCAACCTGCATCTCCCACGAAGTTGCAGTCAAACTGTGCATTGGGGGATGTGTCCATCTGAAGCTTGGATGGAACTGGAAGGGATACCACCAGACCTACTCACTCAACTGGCTGGCCGGCCACCACCCTGAGCAGCTGCCTGGATACAGTGAGTGGTCCTGGAGGGGACACTGTCCCTTGTGGTGAGAGCTAGGGTTAAGTTCCACTATTTTCCTGGGCCTCATTATCAGAGATTTAGATAAGCACTGAGGATTCCTGTCATTCTAAAATCCTAATTCAGAATGAATGAATTCAGTCTATAGAAGAGCCATGTCAAGGATTCATGTGTCTATCAATTTAGGAGTAAAACCAGTCAAGATTACTACTTTTTGTCCAATTGAACCAAACAAAAATCACCAAAGTTTACTAAGCTTTCATACAGTATGTTTGGAATTTGACAATACAGTTAATTCATTCTTACTTTGAATTAGTCAAGAAATAGAGGTAGCTTTAGTTTAATTTCATTGATCCCAGGCTTAGTCTTGCATCTATAACTAAGTATGAGCATCTGAGTCTTTGGGAGGTTTACTATCAAACAGGAGAGCACCAGGGTGCAGCCTTGACTAGGGATAGATGGAAAGCTGTCCTGTTTCCTAAGCAAACTGTTTTCCGCCTCTTGCTGTGCCCTTAGAGAAGGCAGCCACCTTTGAGAGAGGCCAAAAATCAGTCTAAGTTATTTGCGGGTCAGTTGTTATCATTAAATATCAACACTGAAAGAAAATGTAGAGTCCAGCCCTTCTGTCAGAACTTCATAGGAAAATGAGTTACTCATTTTGCCAAGACAGTCTATTCTGTTGGGTAGCTTAGGTCTCCTAGCCAAGAGCTGAACTCTGCACCCTCACTAGCTCCCACACACCTAAGTCTTACTCTTCTTTTTGATTGTTGACTGAATCAGACTTTTAAAAGACACTACAGTAATTAACCTGAATCTAAAGAAATGCAAAATGCAATGAAACTGAATATATAAGTTGTTTTTTCTAGGTTAAAATGTAAAGGCCTGATACCCTAATCTTTTCCTGCAATTGGCTAAATATGCACATTTATCTTGTTTAACCTGCCTTAGAAGTGCCTTTTCTTTCCCAGGACTTTTCTGGGGGCGGGGGCGGGGGGGTAAAAGCATTCAGTGTTGTTATTTAAAACTACTTTCTGCACAGCACTGTAACATACCACTTCCATCCATAGCATTCACCAAAACTTACTTTGACAACCATTGAGATCAGTAAGCATAAAAAACCAAGACAAAATGAAGACTTAAAAAAGCCAGTGGGCTAGGTGAGTTACAGCCCAGATCTGAGAGGTGAGGCCTGTCCCCCTCCTCCTCTAGGCCTTCCATGCCAGATTTTATCTGAAGTCACAATCCTGCCTGAAGTCTGAATCTTCCCTGCTTCTTCAATCTTGTCTGAAGTCTTCTCTTCCCTGCTCTTTTTCTCCTTTCCTATAATTTCTATATTCCTTATAGTCCTTCATTTCATTTCTTAAAATATTTTAAAAATACTGCTTTTCTAAAAACCATGTTCCAATTTAGCTGCTGGATAGAGAAAGGCTGCAAGAACCTCTTCTTGTCAGCAGAGGGTGCGCTTGTCCAGAACCATCAAAGTCACTCCTGGGGCTTTCCTAGGATTTTGTTTATCCAATTCATGACTAGAGTGTGAAGCTAGGGTCTACCATTGATGACTCTTAACAGGATTAAGTGTCTCAACTGGCATTTCATCTGTAACTCAATTCTGCTGAAATCTAGAAGATACATTTCCCTCCTGAAAACAGTTAAAAGTGTGTTAGGGCTCTCAGCAAAAAGCTTTGGCCTCCATTTTACCACTTGTACATAGAAAGGTTGATCCTGCGGTTGGAGGGCAGTGAGTAAATGTTCATTTTAAACAACTAGTGAGTCAAGTCCTCCGGCTACGTTGGTGTGTCTTTGGGAAAAAGGGAAGTGAATTTTACCAGGCACCGTATATTCAGGTGTAGCACAGCACTTCACTAAATGGTATTTTAGAGAAAATACTTAGTCAACACACACCTGCAGAGAAAAGATGAGTCTCATTCCTTCGAGCTGCCCAAAGCTTTACCTCAAGTCCAGTCAGAGAACAGTGAATCGGCTTCTCCTCGCCCAGTGTACCCCATCTCCCTTTTGGACAAACAGTTACCACACACCTGCATTGATGAAAACACAACTGACATTCGACATTTAAAAGGACAAAATCAGAAATGTTTGCCGCCTTTTCCAGATCTCTCCTTGACGGATCTGAAAACGTTGCCAAGTGGACATTTCTTCAAATACTCAGACTGAATCCTAACATCTGAAGAGAATGCTGACTCATACATGACTAAGCTGAAGGTTATAGGGAAGACTAAACATTTATTTAGACGTTACAGTGTTTATTTTTACAGAGATATGTTGTCACAGATTATTGCTTATGGAAGGTTTGCTAATGCTCACAGTACTATACACATCTCAGTCTATCTCACGGGCATCTCGGGAAAACGTTGCCAGCAGCACCAGATCCAGCCGCTGTCACGGGTGGCTCCAGCTCTGATGCCATGGCGCTGGCTTTGCTTCTCTCACGGTCACTGTGGATGGTGTGCCTAGGAGTCCTCCTTCCACAGGCTTTTCTGTGGGTCTGCTGCAGCCCTCCCCTGGCAGTGGCACAGGGTCCAAGGGAAATGTTGCCTCCTCAGACTGTGTTGCTCTTCGCCTGTTGATGCCTGTTACGCTGTGGCTTGTTTTCCATCTCAGACCTCAGTGGGGAGGACTTGCCGTGTCTCTCCAGAATTATGAAAACATATACATTTATTTACAAGTGCATAAATATATAAATATGGCTATTATAGAAAAATAAATACCAATCTCCTCTCTTTAAAAAAAAAATAATATATAGTCTTCGTGGGATATCAGCTTCTGCCTAAATTGTAGGAGGTGGTGTTTCAAAAGACACGTGCACTGGTGGGCTGGGGGAGAGCCGCACCCCGAGTTCCTGCCCCGCATAGGCCCCTGAGGGGTGCTGGGGACACCAGTCTCCTCTCCCTACAGGGCAGGAGTCGGGACTGTCCACCTCTTCAACCGGCACGAGGCCCAGGCAGCATGGGGGTCCTGAGGGGGGAGAGAAGTAGGAAACGTTAGGGTCCAGACTGACCAGGAATAGTGCTCACTCTCTGGAACAGGAGCTGGCTACACTGGCCTTAGAGGAGACACAGAGACCCACAGCTATCGATACACAAGAACAGCTGCACTCCCTCTAAGGACAGTCACAGACCTGGCATGGTCCACTTCTTACCCACCGTCCCACCTGCACTTTTCAGTGGTGGAAGCGGGAGACCCTCTTGCATTTACCCTGTAACTGGGGGTGGAAATGAGGTGGGCTGAGCCCAGGAACTGTGCAAGACAATCCTACTCTTTCCAGGTGTGGGCTGCCGGCCCAGCCTCCCCATGCTTTCTGGCCATGACTGTCCCACTCACAACTTACCCCCCAGACAGAGGGAGGTCAGTGTGGATGCTAATGGGGTCTGCGTCTCGGAGGTGCCTATATTGGAATTTATCTCCCAGAGCCAGAGTCTAGGATCTGCATGTGACCTAGCATCCACTCCATGAAGGCTAAGAAACATCAGCTCATTCTCTGAACCAGCCTGTGCCCAACCAGGTATCAAAAAGATGAGCACAAAGAAAGCCAGTGGCTGGGCTTGGGGGCACTGTGCATTGAGTCCCCTGGAGGGAAAGTCTGGTGGAAGCACAGAGTTCTATGATGTGAGAACTTGGCTTCTTAATGATGGGTGCAACCTCATTCCTTAATAAAGACATAGGACCCAGCAAAGCAAGGTGTTGCAGAGTGATGAGAAAGTGCCCCTTGGTTTGAAGAGAGGAGCAGCAGGAATTTGCAAATTGCCTTGAAATGCTGAGACCAAAAAGGTTTCTTTCTCTGAAATGGAGAAGTACCCTTTCTCCGTCTCTGAGCACACAGCTTGAACCTGACACCCTCCTGCAGATCTGCTGGGCCTTCAGCAGGGAAGAAGGTGGCCAGCTCCCCTTCACACCCCCATCCTGCATATACAAGCTGTGGATGGTCTTTACCAAGCATTACCCTCAAGCATCACTGTTCTCTCCCTGCCTCCATGTCACTCCCGAGGCATGGATGTCTATCTTATTCTGCTCTGCCCTTGGCACTGACCTGGGTGAAAAACAGGGTCCCACATGGCTTCCAGCCCAGGACTCTGGGGTACACTCCTCATGCCTGGCTGGCCCGTGGCTTCAGGCTGCTCCTGGAGGTGGGGGCAATCGCGGTGCGGCGGGAGCAGCTGGTGAGCTGAGTCATCGGGCAGTGTATACAGGAAAGCGCCCTCGTCTGGGTTAGACCTGGGTGCTCTGCATGCACATAAGCAGATGGGGGGAGGGGTGAGGGAGGGGAAGAGTGGGCCTGGATCCCACATCCCTGGCTGCTTCCTTGTCTGTGGGCACCAGAGCTAGGCAGAGCTCAGACAGGGCAGGGGCTGCTCCCCTCTGGACATCAAGAGTGCCACATCATCACTTGCATGGGCAAGTCTAGTCAATATCCATTTGATTCCATGTGTGTCCCAAGTATGTGAGAGGATGTGGAGTCAGGTGCCTGTGGATATAGCCAGCTGTGTGGTGCTGCTCTGGACTGACAAGCAAGGGGAGAATTTCTGAGCAGAAAAGGCATCATAATTACAAAAACAACAACTCCCCCTCAGGCTCAGAGTCCAGTGGAGCAGGCTGTCACAAGAGGATCCCTGAGGGGCGCAACAGGGCTCCCCTCTCAGTGACTGATGCCAGGTCTGGGAAGCCAGGGAGAAAGCGAGCTCTGGGGCTCAGGAGTGGGAGGCCGGGGTACCTGGGAATCTGTGGACTGTGGGGGTCGTATCCACTGCCAAGAAAGGTCTGCCTCAGCATGCTGTTCACATCCTCCTGCTGCTCAAAGGGTGATGAGAAGGTCACATCAGAGTCCGGGTAACTTTCCCGTTCTTTGTTCAGCAGCCCAGGATTGAGCCTGGGAGGGAAGAAGTCCCAGGAGGCGGCCCGACCACCCCTCTGTGGCACCCCATACCTGTGTGCCCACGCTGCTCCCAGAGCCACGTTACCTGCTGAAGCTCCCCTGGACAGTGCTGCTGTGGCTTCATGCCTGCGTAGCCCACGGCAGCTACAGGGCAGGCCCTGTTCACGTATACCCCGTTGGCACAGGCCCGGCCATTGGTGCCACTGAGGTAGGACTGCCCACTGGCTCGGTGGCCTGGGAGCCCTCCCAGTGGTACCATAGTATATTGGCAAGAGGAGGACAGAAGGGCACTTCGAGGAAATCCCAGGTCTGTTGTATGCTCTGGAAGAACACAAGACAGAGCTATGTTTAGGTCAAGGAGGCCTGGGGAAGTTGGTAAAAAAAGTCCCATACGAATCTCAGAAAACTCCTGAGGACTTAAGGTCAAATGAGGTAGGCAGGGAATTGACTCTGCCCCAGGTGAGAGAATATTCTCTTGGAAAAGTCTTCCTGTCACCCACTTCCTCACAGCTAGACTTTTTTTTTTTTTTGCAGTAGGAGAGGAGATATAGGACCAAGGTCTGGGAGAACAAAGTGGTAAGTGAACAGAAGGAGTGCAATATTTAAATGAAGCAAGGTGACCAGATGTGTTGCCATGTGAAGCAGAACTCAGTGGATAACTCAGATTAACCGAGGATTAGGGGGACAGCTCAAGGCAGCCACAGACCTGAGGAGGCAGGAAGAGGCAGGGTCAACGTGTGGTCAATCGGCAGCTTCAGATAGTAAAAGGAGACAGACCTAGGTAAGTGCTGAGCTCCAGGGATGCAGTGAGGACAGACAAACTCCCATTCTATCCTCTCTACCTTCCAAGACCTGTGAGCATCCTCTGACTCTCTCCCATCCCTCTGGAGGACCCACCAGGAACCTGAGCTCCCATCAGTGTGAAGCAGGGTGCCGGGGATCCAGCCCCCTGGGATCCAGGCAGAGGCCTCCTTGGGGCTGGGAGGCCCCTCCTCCTCTCTCCCTGCCCCGGGCTCCTTCCCCTTGGTGCTGAGGAGGGTCACTCACTCACTTTGCTTAGACCAGGCCCTCCACAAGCAGAAGGGGATGAAGGCAACGATGATGAGGACGATAGAGCCCAGGACGACCCCAACAATCAGGTAGGGCAGGTCGCTGGAGCGGGCCACCATGGCCCCGGTGCCCACTGGCCGCTCTATGGTTTCAGGGGGTGGTGGCTGAGGTGGGGCCAGAGTTGGGGGTGGAAGTCGACCAGGCTGACCTGAAGACTTCCGAGCTGTAATGGGGACAAAACTCACATCAGCCTCTATTTCTTTGACATTTCTTTCACAAATAGGACAATACCCTGATTCCATGGGTGTGAGAAATGGGGTCAAACTCATAAGGCAGTGCCTCCGGCAGAGGAGTGTGGTATCCAAGCTCAGCATGAAACAGACATCTAATGTGAAACTGGGTGTGGCTGAAGAAACTTGATCCTTATATTTCAAAATACATCCTGAAATGTTTATGGATCAAGAGCTAGGGTCAGGCTGGGTCTTTGGGGCAGAACTGGTATAGGGACTTTCTAAACAAATAGCTGGGGATCTTTAGGAAGATCATATTAAAAAATGCATGAAACCAAAAAGAACTGAAAATGGAAGAACTTCCATGTGAAGCTGCTATTCCTGGGCACACTGGAGATGCAAAGTCCTGGGTCTGAGCTGGGACATGGGGTTTGGGCTCCCTAGGACCGACAGTGCTTGGGAAACACCAATCCAAAGTCCATGAGGTGGCACCTCCTTATCCTTCTGCTCTCATCAGGGTATGTCTGACGTCAACTCCTTTTCCCAGCTGTCTTTCCCCTGAGTTTCTAATAAAACAGTCCTCTGGGGTTTCCCACAACCTCTCTGAATGCTGCTGCTGCTTATATTTCTCTCTCCTTGCCCTCTTCTTCCTGTCTTTGCTTCAGACACCAAGAAGTCCTCCTGGTCCCTCTCAGTCTACACTCTCTCTTCTTCACTCTATTCTGTTCCCATGATTTCAGCCTATATCCTGATGACTGCCAAATACCCTCACGCAGGGCCCTGCCTAGGCAGGAGACCTGCTCCCTCACAGGACACCTGCATTCCAGTGTCTCAGAAGAGCCAGACTCAGTGTGTCTCCAAGCGGTTCACTTTGCTCCTTCCGCCCAGGGTGGGGTTCTCTGCTGGTCTTCCCATCTCGATAAATGGCACCACCACCTGAGTGCCACCTCAGCTCAAAACCTCAAGTTTACCCTGAACTCCTTTTGCTCTCTCTAAGCCTCAATGCACCACGTCCCTGGTCCTCCCTATACATCCTCAGGAAAGAAACTCACACCCACTCTCCTTCTCTTCACCTTTGCTTCCCGACCCCAGTTCTCGCCCCTCAGTTCTGCACAGTCACCTTCCTGACAAATCCAACGATGACCCTTCTCCACCTCACAGCCCATGGGGTCCTTGATGATCCCACTGCCTCCCAGTGTCCCTGGCCTCTTCTCTGAGCGCTGACACCTCTCGCTTCCAGTGCCACACACTCCTACCAGGTGGAGGTACGTGCAGGCTTGTCCTGTTCCCAGGTGGCTCCCTCCACCTGGCTGAAGGCTCAGTTCTTCCAGAAGACCCTTGCAAAGCCCATGTAAGGGCTCTGTTCTCTGCCCTGGGCACTTTGTGTCACCTGACAGGGGACTGCTGGCTGTGTGTGCACCCCTCACTTCTCTGCATGAGACAGACAAGGGCAGGAAGGGCACACAGGAGAGAGACAGCGAGCTGACGTCACAGGAAAACGGACTGTTTCCTTGTCTCTATCATCCAGGTCTATCTTCTCCAGGTTGTTTTCTTGCAATCTACCTTTCAGTGTTTGCAAAATGGAAATATCTATCCACTGACCAAGTGCAAAAATTGTTATTTTATGACTATGTTTAACATGTTTCAGTGCAGGGAGAGAGTCTGGCCTTGTAGTTAGATGAACTTGGCCCACAGCGTGCTCCACCACTAACTAGCTGTGTGACCTTGGTCAAGGAATAACATGTCCTAATGCCCCGTTTCTCTCATGGGGTTGTAGTTTAAGTAAACCAACTAGTGCAAGTATCAGATGTTATCATAGGAATAAAGTGTTTATAGAAAGCTCTCGAGACTGGGTTCTAGTCCATGAGATCACGTATGACTTAAATCCCAAGTTCCATGAAACCGTCATGATGGCATCCCCATTTGTACTTGATAAGAGGCACAGGCCAATGAACAGATGGGTTAAAGTGGCAAAGTTGGGGGATACTTGGAAGATAAGGAGTCATTCTGGAGAAGAGAAACCCAGCACATACAGCAGTGGCTTTGCCCAGCCTGCTGGGAAGAGCGAGAGGAGAGTGGCGAACCCGAAGAGACTCACCTTTGGTTTCACAGATCATCACGTTGCTGAACTCGCTCTCCCCTCCTTCGTTGAAGCACTGCATCTTAATGTCATAGGAGGTCTCTGGCTGTAGGTGGCTGATGGAATGCCAGTATCGATCCCCTGGGGGAGAGACCGAGAGAGTCAGACGTGGTGATCATGAATGTGTTTGCTCGGTCCCCACTGGAGGTGATGTTCTGGATGCTGACCCACGGTATCCTGTTGTCCCATCACCCTGGGAAGGAAGCATGTGGGCCTATGAACCCAATGACCTCAAGTACATCATGAAAGAGCCAACACTACGGGGCATGCTAGCCCAGGTTTTCTCCTTTCACCAGCTTCTGACTCCCCTGACAATAGGGGAAACTACCTCACACAGGAAAAACCTCACAAGGGTTTCTCACCTTCCACCATATCCTTCTTGTAGTCACTGTCGTTGTCACTGTCTGTGGGTCGGTAATAGATATAAAAGCCGTGGATTGGGGTGTTGTTGTTACTTGCTGGGATATACTGCAGGGAATAAAAAAGAAACAAGTTGACAATGAGCAGAGAAATCATCATGTGAGCAGAACCACTGGTGGATGGAAATATTACCCAGCCTAGAGTTTAAAATTCACTGGGGACCCAGACAGACATTTCTTATGATCTCCAGGCTCTCTGGACAATGACATAGAGATTACTCATTATTTTACGTAGCCTAGGAGTCCCCAGCTTTTAGAGAAACAAACTACCATTTCTTCAGAGTCCCCTCTGAAACTTCCTGGGTATTGTAAGGGTGAGCCTCTCTGGCCAATTCCCAGGAACACCTAAGGGGAGGTAGCTTAGGATGAGCCAAGGGAGAAAGGTGATTCCTTCCTGCCCGCACTGCTGTCCACTTCTGTCCAGCATGGAGCTTGGTTTCGTCACTCTGCTGGCAGCTGCACCAGACCACTCACCATCCACTTGAGCATGATGGTGGTCTCATTGACGGCATCAGTGAAGGTGATGTAAGGGCCTGCCACAGGCCTCTCGTACACTCGGCTGCTGTAGCCTGACACCACGTAGGGCCGGGATGGGGTGCTGGGCTCGCTCTCCCCCAGCATGTTCAGAGCCCGGACTCGGAACTTGTAGGAGGTGCCTGGGGAGAGAGACTCCCTGAATCGGGGGCCGGTAGACACCACCTGCCTCCCGCTCAGCCCATGCAGGCTGAGGACCTAGAGGGGTCTTCTGGGCAGTCTTTCCCCAAAAGCATGCCCTAAAGGACTTCAGGACTCCCACCCTCATCAGAAAAGAGCCAGGAGATGGTTTGGGACTATTTATAGAGAGAGGGAGGCAGAAGTAGCGGCTTGTGGGGCTGAGGTAACATGACCAAGAATGGCCACAAGAGCCTGGTGGTGGGTGGGGACAAGCAGAGAGAAGACCCTCCAAAGCTTCCCTTCTCCTCCAGGGAGCTGGCGGCCACCAGGGGACCAGGAAGGGCAGTTGGCCAGGGTCCTACCTTTCTCTAGGCCTGTGATCTCCACTGAGAGCCGGGAGGGAGGGATGGCGCTGGTGGCTAGAATCCAGTCCCCCACTTTCTTCAGCTTCTTGTACTCCACAAGGAAGGATTGGATGGGGAAGCCACCGTTCCCACGGGGAATCCAGGTCACATACACTGAAGTCTCAGAGGCCATGGAGATAGTGGGCCTGTCTGGAGCTTCTGGGGCTGGAGGAGACCATCCATGTGGCAGGAAGGAAGCGGGAGGGAGGAAGTGATGAGAGGGTGGTGGTAATGTGACTAGACTTGGCCTGTTCCTGATGGGAGCCCACCCCACCCCATAGCCCTCCACCCTGGTGGGAAGGGAGCCAGCCCCACTCCACAGCCCTGCCCCCCTGCTGGCTGTATCAGATCCCAGGGCTCCCTGGGTCACTGTCTAGGGAGGAGCTCTTGAAAAGTTCCAATCCATTATCTCTTCCTGTGGTCAACCGGGAAGAGGCCAGGAGTAGGCCACAAGGATTCTCAGGCCCCATTCACTGCAGCAGTGAGCCTTCTGAGGCAGTGGGCCTGGGTCCCATTCTGATGCTCGCCGACCCCACCCTTGGGGCTGCTGGGGACTTACGGGACAGGCGGCCATGGTCCGGCTGGCTGCTGCTCTGGGGGCCAGCTCCAGGGTCATCTCTCTGGATCTGCTGCTCCTTGCTGGCCACAATTTCAGGTTTGGGCCGTCGTCCTGGGTAGAAATGGGTTGAGATCAGCACAAGAGAGAATGTGTGTTAGGTCTCTCCTTCCATAGTCTTTTCTGCCTGAAGTTCTACCAGGGTGTCTGACAAGGCCATGCAAATAACAGAGGGCATTAGAAGTGTGGTCTGATTTTCAGCTCCATCTGACGGGCATGGAATTGCATGTGGCCCCCAAGTGCAAAGGGGGCAAAGGAATGCCAGAGGCCAGCTGGTGCCTCTCCTGATAGGAAGTGGAACCGCAGCCTTGGCAGGGCACACAGACCACAGGGAGGCAGAAGCCAGAAGGAAGATAAAGTTCAAGGTAAACAGCTGGAGCAAAGTGAACAGGGCTTCCACCTGACCTTGTAGGACTGCTCAGGCTCATGGAGACCCTAAGCCAGAGGAACACTGGACCCTTACCAGTTCGGAAGGTGACCATGGCCGTCTGGCCTTCGCCTGCACAGTTGTAGGCTGCCATCTCCACCTCATACAAGCTTCCAGGGTCTAGTCTGGTGAGAGTCAGGCGGTGTTGGCTGGCCGGAATGCCAGAGATGGTCCAGTCATCAGAGGAGTTGGTGACCTGCTAGAGAAGGTGGCTGGTATAAGGACCAGCCTCTTGCATGGAACTACAAGCGGCTGTGGTTTACAAGGAAAGCAGAGTTGAGCCCAAGAGGGCAGAAGAAAGGAACAGAGATGGGCCAGGTTGGCAGGGAGATTGGCCCTACAGAAGGCGGACTGGTCCTGCTAGCCCAGGACATCGCCCTTGCTGGGCCAGGAAAGCCAGGCTTCCGGATCCCTCATCTAACGATCTCATGAAAGAAAACTCAGTGGGGAGGGGCAGAATGCCTGACTGACACTACTTAGAGTTTCTCCAAAGGCCTCTCCCCCTTTCTAAAAACATCCCTATTTAACTTCTTTCTCCTTGATCTGTTGAAACCAAACAGTATCCTCATATTCTGAGATGACAATGAGAATAATAAAAATAGCACAAGTGGAAACGGCCACATTTGCTGAGTGCTTGGATGTGCTGGGGCTTCCCTGGTGCCTCAGATGGTAAAGAATCTGCCTGCAATGTGGGAAACCTGTGTTCAGTCCTTGGATTGGAACGATCCCCTGGAGAAGGTAATGGCAACCCACTCTGGTATTCTTGCCTGAAGAATCCCCATGGACAGAGGAGCCTGGTGGGCTATGATCAGGTTGCAAAGAGTCAGAAATGACTGAGTGACTAACACTAACTTCTATGTGCTACAACATATAGTTACATGCACCATAAAGCATGTTACATGCACCATAAAGCATTTCCATGACAACAGTCCAAGAGATGGGTGTTAATACTGTTCCCATCTCACAAGTAGGGAGGCTAAGGCTTAGAGGGACAAGTGACTTGCCTAAGACCATATCACTAGTGAGTACAGAAATCCTGGCTTGACTCCAGAAAATAAGCTCATAAATGTCACCTACCCAGAAAGTCAGTCTGGGAGCTAGAAAGTCCTGAGTTCAAATCCGAGCTGTGTCTCTTACCACACACAGATAACCAGCTGGGTGAAACCCTGAGCAACTTCCCTAATCTTCCCAAAATGAAGCAAGTTAAATCTCTCAGCCTATTCTGAAGATTAAACCCGATGACTCACTGAAGCTGGCACACAGTAGGTTCTCAACAAGTACTTGCCCTCCCCTTCCTCCCTCAAGTGAGGATTTCAACCCTCTTTTTTTCTACTCCTGCCTAGATCAGAACTTAAAAACCATGGATGAACCGTAACCATCACAGATTACTCTTTAATAGCGTCAATTTCTTAGCTCTGTAAAGAAAAAATCAAGGAGCTCCAGACTTCCGGACAGGCGTTGCAGAGGGTGTTTCCCCCTCCCCTACCCCACCTTTGAGGACACAGCCTTCCCACCAACTGTGCACATCTCCAAGAGCCTGCTGGGGCCTGAAGCTCTATTCTGCTGAAGGAATTAAACAGCTTGTAGGAAAAGCTCTTATCCCCAAGCAGAATATTCCAAAGTAGAACAAAACCTACTATTCAAAGGCCAGGGATGGTCTGGGCTCATTCATGTCAGGCTTCCAGGATTTGTTCCAAGGGGAGAAGTTTTTACAAACTGAGAATCCCCAGTGGTGCTGGAAAGCCAAACACAGTAGCCCAGGGTCTGCAGATGCACCAGGAAATGAAAACTGGCTTCATGCATGTGAAAAAGTGAAAATGAGATGAATGACTCCCAGGCTCCAGCAAGAGAGGGGGGCTGAAAAAACACAACCCTAAGGCTGATTTTTGCTTTCAAAGTCCTTTCCTGTGTGATGATCTTTATGACAAGTTAGTCCCTCAAGAATGAAACTGCTTTCAAAACATAACTGTGCCTTGGCAATGTCCACCTAACAGTTCCAAGTGCCCCACAGGCCAGATCCCCACAGGAGCCAGGCCCAGCAGGGCCCTGTCCTCTCACTTCCCCTGCGCCCCTTCTCCCTCGGCCTCCCAGTGCTGGCCTCACTTCAGTGGGCTCAGAAATGAAAATAAGAAATGGAATGGCAATTAGTCACTGTCACGCACACTGAGAGGGTGAATGCAGCCTCAGCCTGGTGTTTCCGGATCACCTCGTGTGGCCTCTGCCAGCCTGCCTCTTGGGGAGGCAGTTTTACGGCCACCTATTGGCCCGAAAAATATTATTCTTGCTCTCATGCTGGTTCTTGTCTCCTAGGGACCATGAGCATTTGGCCTGCCCTGATCTTTGTCTCAAACTCTGCTATAGAGGTGTCCAGTTACATGGGGAAATAAGGATTAGGATCATAACCTGGGCTCAACAATACTGCTTTCTGTTAAAAACTCATCCACCCCCTCTGCTAGCTGCCTGTGAGGAGGCCAGCAGGCCAAGGGTTAATGAGAAACTGCTCCCTCTCACCCCCACCTAGGAGGGGGCTTGGCCACAGGTGCCTCTGTGGATGGGTCCTGACCAGAGGTCTCCAAGAGAGCATGGAAAGGGTGAGAAGAGCGCGACGGGGCTGCCAGGGCCCAGAGCAGGGGCCCAGATTCTGCAGAGCCTGCACTGTTCCCTGGGCAAAGCTTCCTTTGGTTTTGGAGAGGGAGGAAAGTTGATAAATGTTTTCAGTTTTCAAGAAGATATATGTTACAGTCATATATCTTCCATGTTTTCTACCAAGTGCAACTAGCACTTTTATAAACAAACGCATAATAAAATCTAGCATTTATGATACATTAGAAAGTGAAAGTGAAGTCACTCAGTTGTCTCGGACTCTTTGCGACCCCATGGACTGTGGCCTACCAGGCTCCTCAGTCCATGGACTTTTCCAGACAAGAGTACTGGAGTGGGTTGCCATCTCCTTCTCCAGGGGATCTTCCCAACGCAGGGATCGAACCCTGGTCTCCCGCACTGCAGGCAGACGCTTTACCGTCTGAGCCACCAGGGAAGTATTGCTTATCAAAAAAGATTTTTAAAAACCATTTAAGAACAATAGTTTTCTACTGTCTAACGGCCTTGGGCCTCCCTGGTGGTTCATATGGTAAAGAATCCACCTGCAATGCAGGAGACCCGGGTTTGATCCCTGGGTCAGGAAGATCCCTTGGAGAAGAAAATGGCAACCTGCTCCAGTATTCTTGCAGGGGAAATCCTACAGACAGAGGAGCCTGGTAGGCTATAGTCCATGGGGTTGCAAAGAGTCAGACATGACTGAGGGACTAATACTTTCACACTTTTCAATGGCCTTAGGAAGAAAACAGCATGCACCTGAGATAAACAGAAATGTTTCCCAGCGTATTTTCTTAAAGGAAATGTCCTTCTTCCCTGGGAGCCGCAGGTGAGAGTGTAAGCCCTGAACGCGGGTGGCAGCCTGGGGGCCCCGTCCTGTCTCAGAGGGCACAGTGTTTAAGAGGACAGGTGGGCCCAGTTCTGTCTCTGATCCCATCAGACCTAGAGATTCCCTCTCTGACAGCCCCCAAAACATCCACCTGAACAGACTTCCTTCTGTCAACGAGAAATAGCTGAGGTCTGAACAACACGATTTGTTTTTTAGCTCAAATGCCGGTTTGCCAAACCTGAGTTTTGAGGAGTCCTAAGAACTGAGGCAGCATTTTGTAGCCCTCAGAGAAAACACTTGTTCACAAATATTTTTTTTTCCTGGCTCTAAAGCTAGCTTGCCACACCAGAGTTCCTGCAGGTATATACCCAGCAGAGCTTACTTAGATTAAACAATAAAACATCAACAACAAATGGCAGAGGAGAGGAGGGGAGGTGGTTAACAGGAAGTCTATGAACTCCCCTTGGAACTGGAAGCTGGTTGGCGGGCCTGAGACCTAGAGGCACACCCATGGCTTTTTCCTGAGCCTCTTAGGGCCCCAACACCCAACTCATAGCCAGCTTCCCGAGAGGTGGTAGAAAAGTACGCTGGAGGGCACAGAAGGTTGTGATCAGCCTTGGAGACCACCTGCAGGCTTTAGGAGTTCAATGGGAGATGGACAGGGTGCAGATACCCCAGCCAGCCTCACAGTGAGGTGGCCACAACACCAGATGTCATACCTTGCGGTGTTTCACTACGTAGTAGAGGACCGGTGCCCGGCTGCTGCCCTCATGCCGAGGCCGCCACACCAGTTCGTATGAGTCAGTCTTGGACGTGCGGGGCGAGCTGAGGATGATGGGAGCCTCGGCAGGGGCCACTGGCCCCTGACCCCCGGGACACTGTGGGGAGGCTGGCTGCACTGATGCTGGGGGCCTCAATAGCCCTGGGTGGCCCTCGGGCATCTGGTCAGGGCCGCCAGGTCTGGAGGGTGGCACTGGAGGTGTGACAGTGGCCGACTGAGCATCCCACCACGGTCTCAGGGTGGTGCCTGGAGGACGAGCAGGAGGGAGAAGGTAGGGACAAGCAGTTAGTCCCCTGGCCGCTTGCTCAGCCATCCCCCCACAGAGAAAACAGGGAGATAAGTCAGAGGGAGAGCTGCTAGGGCAAGAAGAGCCCTGGGCTGGGGACCTGAGGTGACATCAGTCCCCTCAATACTCTGCCAGGCTCTGTGGGGATGGAGGGTTGTGACCCTGCCCTGCCAGGGTGGAAAGGCAGCCTGAGGGCCCCTCCCAGGCTTCCTGCCACCAGCCTGTTTTCCTGCATTCAAGTGTGTCTTAAGTGAACTATCTCAATTTGCTCTCAAGGTTCTGGGAGCCCTCTTTCTCTTATCTGTGAGTGTTTGTGTGTGTGTGTGTGTGGGGGTGCTATGCGGACGTGGCCCCCTCTCACTGTGGGATCTGTACCATGGCACAGTGTGGTCCTCTTCCTGCTCCACTGTGGGGACCTGGAGATGTGAGCTGTGAATGTAAATGTGTCTGAGACTCTCAGAAGTAGGAGGGGCCTCACTCCCTTCAGGAAGGGTCCATGGACTCTGCCAACACTAGTTTCTGTGGAGCCCTATACCAAGATCACAGGTGTGAAGCCCTGTACCAAGTTCACAAGATAAAAATCTCTGGAACTGACCAAGCTCCATAGCAACTGTTGCCATGGGTCTCTGGATCTAAACCTGCCAGTTCCCTGACCCCATATTAGGTAAAATAACCACCCTATTATCCATCCTATAGCATCCTAACCAATCACTTAATGCCACCACTGCAGTAGGAATCTTCTCTGTCTTGAGGCTATAAAAGTTGACTACTAGCCTGTGAAAGGGTTCGGCTCTCCCTTGAGCCGGCCCACTGTTCTAACAGCGTCTCCCACTCTAGTAAACTTTAGTCTCCTCTATTTCTGCCTCAAGTCCAGAAATTCTTTTCCACCCTGCACACAGACCACGACAGTTTTTATTACCTGACCTCCTGCACCACAGGAGGTTGGCTCCTGACTCAGCGTTATTCCTGGTTGTATTTTTCTCCAGTTGATTCTTTGATAAGTTTTATTTCCTTCCTAGGAACGTTCTTGAGGGCAGAGTGTTTATTACATTCTCTGCATCCCCCACATTGCCTAGACCAGTGCTGAGCAAACAGCAGTTCAATCTGTGTAGACCAAAACATACTAGCCTGTTACTTATATGGAGACACTTGGTCTTTGCCAAGCAATTATTAAAATTATGATCTACGCACATGTCAACTGAAATGAATCAAGCTAAGAAAGACAGACATGCTTTGCTTTGTGTTAGACCAGTGGTTGTCAAACTGGGTTCTATGGAACTCTAGGAACTCAAGAGATTCTGAAAACCAGAAGTTTTTAATACAGTATTTAAATAGGTTATTTGCACTACTGAAAATCTGCAATTCTGACTTATTAGTAAGTTAATGTAAATTTGAACTTAACTGTGTTAGTTGCTCAGTCGTGCATGACTCTGTGACAACAACTGAGCAGCTAACATTATTAGCTGTAAGTTCAAATTTATATTAACTTACTAACAAGTCAGAAGTGCAGATTTTCAATAGTACAAATGAACCATTTATATATTATATTTAAAGCCACTTTTATTTATTGTATACATAGGGGTTTTAAGTTGGGTTTCTTTAAGTTCTGTAAATGTTCAGCTGGAGTCCCAGTCCCTTGGACTGCACTCACCTGGCCTGGCGGTCTTCAGCTGGACCACAGCGTGGGCGCTCCCAACCTCATTCTCGGCCATGCACTGGTAGACACCTTCGTCCTCGGGCCCCATGCTGACCACCCGCAGGGCCCGACGAGATAGTCGGAGGCGCTGGCTGGAGGTGAGGGGCACAGCGTTCCTCAGCCACAGCACGGAGGGCGGGGGGTTCCCACGCACCTCACAGGTGAGCTTGGCGCTCTGGCCCCAAGGGATGACCAGCTGGGACAGCTCCATGGTGACCTCGGGGGGTTCTGCCAAGAAACCAGAGCAGAGATAAGGAAGGCAGAGTCCTTCAACCCGGCCCAGACAGGCTGGGGAGGGGACTGCTATGGGGAAAACCTTGCTCCTTCTCCATGACACTCGTAGAGGAGAGGAAAGGCCCCACAACTCCTCCATCAGAGTCACAACTGGGAAGGACTGCCAGCCCCTACATCCTGGTCCCTGGGAGCCAAGGCCTCTCAGTTCTTCCCCACTCACTCACTCGGCATGTGATCTCTCAAAAGGCATGTGACCCTATCTGAACCTTGCTTATGAGCTTCTAGAGAGGCTATGCAGATAAGAGATGGCCAAGGAGAAGAAGGTCTGCAGAAGGCACTTACCAAACACCTGGACATTGTAGAGGATGACCGCGGCCCCGGGCTCCCCAACCCCATTGTCGGCCATGCAGCGGTAGGTCCCAGAGTCCTCCTCACTGGTGGTGTCGATGAGGAGGTTGCTCAACAGGAAACGTGTCTTGTTGTAGCTGGCAACACTGGAGCCATCCTTGGCCCAGGTAACCCTCGGGGGTGGGATCCCGCTGGCCACACACTCCAGGATGAGACTCTGGCCTTTGGTGACAACAATGGTCTGGGCCTCTGGTGGGTAGATGATGCGGGCAGCCTCGGCAGTGGAGCCTGGAGGGGCGAAGAGAGAAAGGACCATGTATGGGACCAGGATGGGGTGCAGAGGATCCCCTCCACCCTGTTTTGGGTAGCCCAACCCCAGGAGGCAGCGTGGAAGGTTGGAATTGGAATCAGACAGCCTGGTGGTGAGCATCCTGCTGGGCTGAGTGGGATAGATCTTTAAATCTATGGTTTGTGTGTGTGCTAAGTTGCTTTAGTCGTGTCTGACTCTTTGCAACCCTATGGACTATAGCCCGCCAGGCTCCTCATTCCATGGGATTCTCCAGGCAAGAATACTGGAGTGGTTTATCATGCTCTCCTCCAGGGGATCTTCCTGACCCAGGGATGAAACCTGCATCTCTTATGTCTCCTACACTGGCAGACAGGTTATTTACCACTAGTGCCACCTGGGAAACACTTTCTGGTTTAAAGAAATGCATTTCTCATATCCAAAAGCCGATCAAGTATTTCATCAGTTGCTCAGCTGAGGAAGCGGAGAGCTTTTTTTAATGTGAGGTAGAAACTGCACAGAACTGATGGAGAGGAGAGCTGCTCTCCTACACTGGACCTTTCTCAGAACCCCACAAGAAGCATACTAAGTGTGATATTTCTTTACACACCAACCAAGGGCAGCTCCAGCGTTTGTTAAGATCTGAAACTTACACAGCTGGGAGTCCCTCTTGAAGAAAAATACAGTATTACAGATACAAAATTAGGTGAGCAAGGACCCACTTAAGTTTTGCTTCATTAGTTTCATGGTAAATCTGCAACTGGTGCCAATTCTAAACTCTAATTCCACATAAGATGTCACTCTACTGAATACCACGGGAACATGGAAAAACGCCTGCCGCACAGGACTCGCTCAGCCAAGGCAGCCGTTGTTCTCACAGAAATGGAGAGTGACGTGGGCCTCCAGGGATTGTCCCCAGAGAGAGATGCTGGGCGCTTCTGCAGTGCAAACAGAGGAGTGCAAGGCACGCCTGGTGGCCTCACACAGGCACAAATGCTCCTGTCGTTTGTCCTGCCCCAAAACACACATCCCAAACCGTCCCCCTCCTCTGAAAGTACCACAACGGAGGAAAGCTCTCAACAGGCAGGGAATCAGACGACGTCCCTCACAGGGCGCTGACACGACCAGTGAGCTCGGCCACCCCCGGCTCCTAACCAAGCCCGAGGGCCACAAGCAGAGAGAGGCTGGCCGCTGAATCCCGAGTCCAGGATGTCCCACCAGCGGCCCCCGCCCCCATCAGTGAGACCCGCCCCTTACGGCGCACGCGCAGCCTGTCGCTGGAGCCTGAGGTCTTCACTTCCTGCGTCACCGGGTTGTAGGCGGCGCACTTGTACATTCCCTCGTCCTCCTGGCTGGCGTTCACGATCTGGAGGTTCCCCGATGGCATGATCAGGTAGTTATCTGAGGAGAGGACAAGGCAGGGGGCAAGGGGTGAGTGTGGGCCCGGAACAGTGCACCCAGCAGCTCCCACAAAGGTTCAGGGCAGGTAGGGCAGAAGCCAGGAGCTGACCCGAGTCCCAACAAGTCCAAACTGACAACGCTGCTCTCCCCATGAAACCTCACACCAAGTGGTACAGAAGTGCCAGGAGTGACACTACACAACCAGCTAACAAACTGGCTAGCTGACACCCCCCCACCACCCTGAGTTTGTACACAGGCCTGTGGAGGAACAATTCTTATTTTCAAGGGTTCCCAAGAAGCACGGAAAGGAAGCAGGATTTGGGATCTGCCATATACTAACTGTGTCATCTTGGGCAGGTTAACCTCTCAAATCCTGTTTCTTCACTTGTAAGATGGCATGATGTGTGCTGCCTCAGACACTTTTGTTAGGACCGAGAGGCCGTGCTGCAGACATGGGATATGAGCTGATTATTCCTCCAAGGCACCAGGAAGGAGGGAATTGCCTTCAGAATTTCCCATCAGTCTTTGTCATGGTCACAACTCTGAGCCATCTCACTGCTGAACTTCTACAGCCAAGGAGGAATATTCTAATCCCCAACCCTAGCCCTCTCCATGAATACCTTGGAAGCCCTTCCCTCTGCATCACTGGCCTGTTAGGCTCTGTCTGCTTTCGCATCAAGGTGTCACAGGGGTGGGGTCCCAGGGCTGAGTTCAGCCTCTGTCCACAGGGGACAGATTCATAGTATCTGCACACCTGGCAACTAGGATAGTGTTTGGCTTCCTGACAGGCAAAGCACTGGTCATCAGCGCTGAGCTTTCTGGTGGCCTGCCCTTGGTCATCTGGATGTCCCTGCAATCTGGCTCGTTGAATCTGGTGCCTGCCTGTCACTGGGCCGCCCTAGGTGTGAACTGCTTAAGCAAATGCCAAATAGGAAGGAAAAAGACCTTGATTCTTGTGGGATGGGCAGGCCTCCTCTAGGGGCCACTGCCACAGACAGTAGACATTCATACTCTAATCTCTGGTTATTTCTGAGTGGCAGGATTAGACTTTTGATCTTTTAAAAAATGCTTTTTTGTGTTTTCTATAGTAAACATATACTCCTTACATAACCAGAAAGTTAACAAAAATATTTAAAAATCTCTAGGACATTTTAAAAGGTATACATTTGAGGTGTAGGGTCCAGCCATAGGGTCTCCTTGGCCTTAAGTGCAGGTCATCTGTGGGAGGAAGTGCCCTGTGGGCACTCTGCAGATGAACACTCGGTCTCCCCTGGACCAGCTGTCATGCCCACCATGGCCTGAGCAGGAAGCTGTGATGGCTGCAACACCAGGAAGACAGGGAGAGGGAAAACCTCAGATTCCACTAGAGAAACAGCTCTACTGTGCAGGGAAGAGCCCCACCTCCCACCAGGGAGCCCACAGCTCTAGGAACATCTGGCTCATCAGGCAGTCTTCCGGTGAGCGCCTGGTGGCAGGAAGATGGCACGGGGAGGGTCTAGAACTCCGAGCTGAGAGCTCTGATCCAGTGGCAACAGCTCAGCAACATCTGGCAGGGCCTCAAAGGATGAGGAGATTCCTTGTGATAGGTTCAGGGGACCTCCACTCTGAGGCCCTTCAGTATCCCGCAGAGCTGCATCTTAGGGTAGTAGATGGCTGAGGGGAGGGTGCTGTGGGGCATTGACAGGGTTTGGGAGGCGCTGTAGAGGCACCAACTTCCCTTCTGGCCCCGACCTCCGGGCTCCTGCTTGTTTACTCACCCCGGGAGGCCTCCAGCCACTCCTGTTTGACACTGTACCGGACCTGGGCTTTTGGATGGCTCTCGGGAAGGTGGCAGGCGATGACCGCTGTGTTCCCCTCATCGACTTCAATCACATGCTGCACATCTAACTTGAAGTCCTGGAGATCTGTGGAGAGAAGAGAAGGGGCTGGTTGGGCCTAGATAGAAGAGAGAGGTGAACAGTGTGCTGTTTCAGGCTGGGCTTGTGCCTCAGTGTCTTTAGTCACAGTCGACAGCAGCAAGAACCTCACACATTGAGGAGTCCTCTGGGGGTGCTCTGAGTCCTTCCTCCAGCCTTTTGTGGCCTAGAGTTTACAGGAGGGAATGTGTGGCTTGCATCACTGCATGTGAGTACAACTGGGTGTATATAAGCTGCCGGTGGGTAAGCGTAGAGAATTCCATCAAGTGGTGCCTGTGACACAGACCAGCCTCTTCTCTTACATTGACCTAATGCAGCAAGGGGCCTAGGCCCATTGGCCACACTGAACCTGGCTAGAAATGGATCATGGTCAAGGCACAAATGTCCTGGCACAGCTCACAGAGACCGAAAGGAACAATGACAGAGAATGCTTATGTCTTTTTTCCAGTTCAGTCAAGAATAACCTTCTAATCAGACATCCACATCAAAAAGTGAAAGGCCTGATATTCTGCTTAATGGCCAACCATAGTTAAAACCAGAAGGCTGATTTCTGCTATGTACAAGCTATGTGGTCCTCCCCCAGTATCCTTGGGGATTGGTTCCAGGTGCCCCAGTGGCTACTAAAATGGAGATACTCAAGTCCCTTATATAAAATTGTGTTGTACAGTGCTTATAGTCAGCCTACGTAACCTTGGGTTTCCCATCCACAGAAACTAAGAGCCTACAGTATGTCATGTCATGGCTAATTCTGTCTCTGGGCTGGGGATGGAGACTGTGGATACCCAAAGGGTTTTCTAAGGCAAAGAGGAATGTCCCCAGTGGGGTTTAATGGCAGTGGAATGCAGGGGAACCGAGGTCCTGACACCAGGCTGCAGTCTCTTCTAACTTGCCTTGGTGGCAGGAAGATGGGATTTAAACTGAATTGGATGGAGATCCATCTGGAACAAAAGCAGGATGTTTCCCAAACAATCCAACAGCCCACACAACAAAACTCTCTCTGTTTGAAGCCAAATCACTGATGTCCCTGAACAAAATGGGCTATTTGTGCAACAAAACCACATGCCAAATTCGGTTTTCAGGACTGTAGCTGAATTTAAGAGAGGAAATAAAACTAGTAGAGAATAAGATAAGAGAGATGAAAATATTTACCCAGACACTCTCCCCACAAAGGTGCTTAGAAAGCCCTGGAGGCACCCTGAGTGCTGACCACACCACATTCTACTCAGCTCTTGAGAACTGATACCATCACACTGTAACTGCAGTTACCTCCACCTGCCTGTGTGGTTCGTTCCCAGACAAGGCAACAGCAGTAGTTGGGAGTCAGGTTTCTCACAGAACACATGAGGTAATTACCAAAAACAAACTACTGTCACCAAGGAGAGCCCTGTGATCATGGCGCTCAGTGAGGTCAGGAGGTTTCCCACTTAACGTAACTTTCTAGAAGCTCTTAGTGAAGTCAAGCCAGAGCCACAGGAAAGCCCTTTTATTTCTATGAAAGGATCATTGCCCCTTTGATTCCAATATTGAACTGTGAACTTTTTAGGGTCACGGACCACGTCTTGTTATCTTGTCCTCTGGCCTAAGTAGATGCTCAGTGAATGCTAGATGACCAAATGAATGTTTATCTTGGAGCTGGGCCCCTCCGGTCAGGTACAAGATGCCCATGCATGTTATTTTGTGAACTCAGATTTTGTAGTTGAGCTGGGTTGACATTATGAGCTCAAGGGCTTAGTGCAACAAATTTTCCATCAACTGTTTATCCAAGTGTGGCCAATCTTTATCTAAGTGTGGATATTTTGAAAATAGAATGTTTCTTGAGTTGTTTACTTTCAGGGTCACAGGAAAGAGGTAAAACAGGTCTAATAAATGTGAAATAAGAAATACATGTTGTTAGGATAAATGGCAGCATAGAAGACCTTGAGCTCACCTCCTCCCATGAAAATACCAAAATCATACCTAACTGCTGAACAAACATCAATAAAAAAAGTCTGGAACCTACCAAAAAAGATATTCTACATCCAAACACAAAGAAACCACTACAAGATGGTAGGAGGGGTACACTTGAGATATAATTGAATCCCATATTCCCAAGGTGGGCAACCCACAAACTGGAGAATTATTTTGCCAAAGAAATTCTCCTATAGGAGTGAGAGTAGAGTACTGAGGTCATGGCAGGCTCCCCAGCTTGGGAGGTCTGGTATGATGAGCAGGAGCCCCCAGAGCATTTGGCCTTGAAGGCCAGTGGGGCTTGATAGCAGAAGTGCCACAGGACTTGGGGAAATCGAGATCCATTCTTGGAGGATGCATACAAGGTCTTATGCACACCAGGACCCAGGACAAAAGTAGTGACTTCACAGGAGCCTGGCCCAAATCTACCTGCTGGTCTTAGAGGGCCTTCCAGGGAGGCAGGAGATGGCTCTGGCTCTCACTTAGGACATAAAAGCTGGTGGCGAACATATCCAGGAGTACTCACCTGAAGGCTGACATCTTGTTGGGATATTAAAACTGGGACCTGACCCCACCCAATACTTGTAGGCTCCAGTGCTGGGACACCTCACACCAAACAACCAACAGGGTAAGAACACATGGTCCCACCCATTAGCAGGCAGGTGGCCTAAAGACTTCCTGAGAGGCTTCCCTGGTGGTCCAATGGTTAAGAATCCACCTTGCAATGCAGGGGACGCGGGTTGGATCCCTGGTTGGGGAATTAAGATCCCACATGCCTCAGAGCAACTACTGCACCTGCACGCACAGAGTTTGTGCACTGCGTGGTCCCATATGACTCAATGAAGATCCTAGGCACTGCAACTAAGACGTGATGCAGCCAAATAAATAAATGTTTTGAAAATAAAGATTTCCTGAGCACACAGCACCTTTAAATATGGTCCTGACCCCCAGAGGGCCAAGACCCAATTCCACCCACCAGTAGACAGGCGCCAGACCCTCCCACTAGAAAGCCTGCAGAAGCCTCTAGCCCAGAGTCACACACTGGGAGGGCAGACACCAGAAAGCAAGAAAAATACAGTCACACATCCTGTGGAACTGAGTCTGCAAACACAGGTCAGAACCTCCCCTGGGACCTGCTGGTCCCTGGCCATAGGGTGACAAGAGGGGAGTGTAAGGCTGAGATACATGGGAATCCCTTACAGAGGGCCACTTCTCCAAGGTTGAGAGACATAACTAACCTTCCACATACATACAAACATAGGAATCCCCTACAGAACAAATGAGTGATGTGGAGACAGGCAATCTACCAAGAAAGAGTTTAGAGCAATGACTCTAAAGATGATCCAAGAACTTGAGAAAAGAATGGATGAGAAGTTACAGGATGCTTTTTAACAAAGAATTAGAAAGTAAAAAGCACAACCAGAGTTGAAGAATACAATAACTGAAATGAAAATAACACGAGAAGAAATATATGCTATTCACCAAGTGGTATGGTAAAAATGATGACAGAATGCATGGTTCATCTCTATAGTCCCATTTCACTTTCCAGGCAGAACATAAGTGGTTCCTGTGGGTCAAGGTGAGATCTCTCATGGATTCCTTCCTTTGGGTGGGTGTGGAGCCTTCTGGGTTTTTAAGGAATCATCTCATCATTATTTAATTTTGTGTTGGTGATGGTGGTTTAGTCTCTTAAGTCGTGTCTGACTCTTGCAACCCCATGGACTGTAGCCTGCCAGGCTCCTCTGTCTATGGGATTCTTCATGGACAGAATATAGGAGTGGGTTGCCATTTCCTTCTCCAGGGGATCTTCCCAACCCAGGAATCAAACCTGGGTCCCCTGCATTGCAGGCAGATTCTTTACCAACTGAGCTATGAGGGAAGCTGAGGGAAGCTGCGTTGGTGATATCCAGCCCTGACTAAATTGCAAATTCCTAATGGGCAAACTTTCAATTTTGCACTCTATGCCCCAGCCCCAAGCCCCACTGCACAGTCTTCAGGAGGTACCACGTTCATTGAGTCCTTGTTGAATGAAGTTTGAAAGACAGTGCTCAAGGCCAGCTTTGTCGGCATGCAACCTGTGCAGCTGTGCCAGGCCCCTCACTTGGAAGAGGCCAACGCTTGGTTTAATGCTCTGCTATCACTGACTTGAAATTTTAAATAACATTTGACCAAGGGACCTCATATTTTCACATTGCACTGAGCCCCCCAAAACCCATAGCCCAGTCCTGGCTGAACCTCTCATCCAAGAGAGTGGATGCATTTTCTCTCAGTGAGGAGGATGGTAGACTGTGGGAAAGGGTGAACAGCCTGTGCTCTGGGATTTCTAGCTGGATGTTACTACCTGCTTTTCATAAGCAAAGTACCTCAGCAATGCAAAAGCCTTAATCCTCCTCAGCACAGCATACCTGCCAAGTCAGGAGACTCCCCACAGAGAGAGCAGTAAGCATGTGAGCTCAGGGGCATCTGGAAAATTCCTCAGTCACTGAGAAGCATGTGTCTTGCATGGTCTAATAAATCTAAAACTACTCCACCAAGAGTTTTTGAGTTTTTGTTTCACCCTCTTCCTTTACTTCATTCCAAGAAAATCTGCCTCAAGCAAGAATATACTTAAGCCTAACAGCATTTTGCAAGAAAGATATGAGTAACTGAAAGGAGTCTGGCATCAGAATGCCATTTCCAGCTTAGCCCCGGGCTCCTGCCCCCTGTAACTGAGAACTTATCTGTGCACAGAGCACACTCTCCTCCATGTACACACCTCACTGACTCAAGACTGGAAAATGCTACACACCCCTAGGCCCCTCTGGGGGCCTTCTGTGCATCCCCCGGATTTAATGCTGGGTTGGAGACAGTGGGCTGTGCAGTGAGGGAGGCACAAAGCTGGGCGCTGGTCAGCTGGGCAGCCAGACAGCCCTCCTGTTCTGATGCCAACATGTGCACAACAGCCCAGGCAGGCAGGACCCAGGACACCCCTCCCCTCAAGGGCCGACTGGCAGGCAAGCCTACTGGCTTCAAAACAAGTAAGCAGCAGTTGGGTCCCGGGCTCTGTCCTCCCCCCACCCCACACCCTGAGCTTAAGCTTTAGTTGTTGCTTCACTGGATAAATGCTCCCAATTTGGCTGGTGGAGCAAAAGTTGAGTGTCACTAAGGGATCAAAGGCAGAGTAATGAAGTGATGAGCGATCTGAAACTCAGAGTACCCCCTTTTCTAGTATTTATTGGGCAGGAAGGAGGCCAGGGAGGGGCAGAGGCTTCATGATCAATAACAGCCTAATCAGCCACCAGATGAGAGGCAGATGCAGAGAGATCTAGGTGGCTGCATATGAAGGAAACCAGCCTGTTCGCAGGCCCCTTTGTCTGCAAAGCTCAGAGCACTTCCCAGGGAATAAGGGGCAGGCCCTTCAGTTACAAATGGGGTTAGCAGGCCTCCAGCCTCACTGCAGAATGATGGATCAGGTTTCATGGGGGAAATGGTTTGACAGGACACCTGCCCTTGCCTGTTGGCTGGTGTGTTTGAGAAATCCATTAGAGGAATGTTTTTGCAGCTTTAATCCTCTTACCTTCCCTCAGACCCTTCTTTTGCATCCTCTCTGTGTATTCTTCTAGCTATTTTATTAACTTGTCTGCACTAATCAAATGCTGCGAGGCCCACTCTTGTTCCTCAGCTCTCAACAAACAGGTCAGAAGTCCTGGTCTTTGGGGCCATCTCTTGAGTTTACAGACCTTCTTTATTAGTCCCAGAACTTTTTGCTTTCTGAGACAGTCCTAAAATCTTAGGCTCCATACAGAACCCTGCCCAGCTCCCTGCCTTCTAAGCACTCAATTTCTTAACAGAACATGTATCTTCTGATAAATCACTTCCGTCGGAGCTTTGGATACACAGGTGACAGGGATCTGTTCAGATACAATCATGTAACGTGCTCTGAGTTTTCACATTCCCAGGGTACATCAGGCTCCTACCTTCTTGCCCGTGGGGAAAAAAAGAAGGAAAATAACAACTTTTAGAGGCATGTGAGTGTGGCTATCACCGTGAGGATCATTCGTGAAACTACAAATTGACAAGTTTTATCTTGAGCCCCCTTTGACTTACTTTCTCTCTTTCTCTCCACCTTCTAGCCTTGATCTTTCCTTTATGAATAAAAGGTTCAGTAGATCTATGAATTATATCACAATATTTAGTGCTTGTTTTCACATTCTCATAATACACAATTGTTAGATTTTCATTATAGGCTCATCCTTCAATTCTTACATACTTTCCATGCCTCACCACATGGTGCCTTGTGCCTCCACAAAATGCCCCAATGTAAACATTAAACCTAACCTTTACTTTCAAGGAGTTTCCTCATTTGATCCTCTTCTCCCTGAGTCCTCCCTTCAAAGTGCAAGTCATTCAGTCGTGTCTGACTCTTTGTGACCCCGTGGACTACACAGTCCATGGAATTCTCCAGGCCAGAATACTAGAATACTGGAGTGGGTAGCCGTTCCCTTCTCCAGCTGATCTACCTGACCCAGGAATTGAACCGGGGTCTCCTACATTGCAGGTGGATTCTTTACCGGCTGAGCTACCAGGGAAGCATCCTCCCTTAGGGTGCAAATTAAAAGTGCAATTCTGCTCAAGAAAGAAGTCAGGTAAGACAGTGCCTTCAGATAGAGGCTGCCTAGAGTTACCAAAATCTCCATCTCCATCAGCTCAGCTGAACGATTACAAACATTCTGGCTTTTAATCCATCCAGGCATTTTTTGTGTCTGGTCAGTCTTGCCCTTCTCTCCTGACTGTTCTCAGGGCTCACAGGACAAGCCTGCATTCATCTGTTGAGGCCTGGATGTGATCCACTGATTGTGGGGGCACCACACTGGGCTCACTTGGCAGTGCTGCCAGTGAGGGCGGCTGGGCAGCCTCATGGCCATCAGCAAGTTTGGGCTGACTGATCGTTCCATCTCCCAGCTCTCCTGCCTCCAGGGCTCAACTTGTCCCTGTACTGGCTTCCTGTGTCTACAGCCAGTGTTACAAAGTGTAGAAAGATTTCACCTAATGGAGTACCCCAGTGACACACTGACCCTGTGGCCTGGCCCTGTGCCTTTTGAAAGGTAGCAGAGGTACAAGGTGAGTAAAATTAAGAGTGCATTGCTCACTGTTCTATGGATGGACTTGGAGGTGGTGTCTGAGCAGGGGAAGGGTCCCACCTGCCTCTCTGGGTGGGCTCTTTGCCCTGAACTACTTCATGGATGGGAAGAGAATCACAGCATAACTCCTGGTCTCCAAGTCACCTGAGGAGCCATGGCTTGGCATGACCCCTAGATCAAACCTCTGAAAGAAAATTCTCTACAAGTGGAAAGCCATGGTGATGGACTGCAGAAGTGGAGTGGAGGCTGGAGCCTGACGGTGCTGCCTTTAGAGATAGAACTGTCTGCTCTTGATGACTGAATAGGGTTGATTGCAGGATGGGCAGGCCTCTGAGGCATGCATTCTGGAGCCTATCACCAGTCCATAGCCTTGGCACACAGACCACTGAAGTCAGACTCAATGGGAGCCCACAAAGCTGAGCAAAATCAGCATATTCTGTAGTTGGCATCTGGCACAATACCATCCCTCCAGACATCACTATTCATTTACTCAACCAGGCTCAAGTTGTAGAAGATACCAAGAAGATAAAGACATAGTTCCTAACCATGGGGGGACTTTAATTGAAAAGACAGTTAAAGCAACACATAGGCTGGCTATCACAATTCGAAAGAGTAGTGTCCCTAAGTGTAGTCCCTGCCACCTTCACCAGTGTGCCAGCCTAGATTAGGTTACCTTGATCTCCAGGCATGTTTGAAGGAGGGCTGGTGGAGTGAGCACTTCTCCTTTTGCAGGCTGGAAGAGTGGACAAATACATTTGCTCTCTTGAGGATTTTTTTTTCTGCCTGTTCAACTGCATAAACAATTCTGGCTCCAAAGCTCTCTCCTGACAGCCATGGAAATGTGACATGAAATTTCACAAACACACTTTCTGATGAAAGTAAGGCATGCTCTCTTTTACTTAAATAAAAACAGTTCCAATGAGGGTTAAAAAAAAAAAAAAAAAACACCTTTGCAGATGCCAAGCACATTAGTTGTTAAATCGTGTGTTTCTTTCTTTTCTTTTGAATTAAGGTGTGTGCACCCAGATTTGAGTAGCAGGAAAAAGCTCTGGGTGGAGAAGAGATGAAAGAGCCACAGGGAAGAGGGCAGAAGATCAAAGTCAAGAGTGGAGGTGGGCATGACCAGAGACAGGGCATAAAAAGAGGAGTGTGAGAGGAAGGAGAAGGAAAATAGAAAACCTAGTTTGCAGTGTCATTAAATGATTTGCAGTAAACTGGCCTAATGCTTCAGGAATTTCTTGGCTTGAACCAATTAAAAAAAAAAAGACATAAGAGAACGAGAAATGCTATTAATCCTTAAAAATAAGTCAAGGATGGGAGCCGTTTCTCCACTGAGTCTGGCAGACAGATGAACAGAGACGACGTCTGTAGACCATCCCGTTTATCTGACTCCAGAACTGCTGTGAGGTAGGGCTGGCTAGCAGAACTAGGGAGTTTCTTTTGGATTACATGAAGGAATAAAATGGTTTGAAAAAATACACTGGGGAGAGAGAGAAGAAGGAAAAAAAGATTTACTTGCCAGCAACCCACATCACACACATTTCTCTGATCAACCAAATATAAACTAGAAACTTAGCAATGGGAAAATTAATGTGAACCCCGGTGGTCTGGACTCATCAGAGCCAGAACTGGTTCCTGGCACAGTGTTTGGCAGGCTGGCGGCCTGTACAGGAAGAAAGATGAGAGAAGACCGAGGCCAAGGTGTTCAGGGGAACAATGGACGTGAGTCCTTCAGTTTGTCCCTGAAAAAACAGAATTCCAGGTGGAAGAGGTAGGGGCAGTGTCTTAAGGCCAGTGGAGTCCACAGTGGTTCCTACTGCCCCAACCCTGCACACACACTTGGGAACTGTGTAATCCTAAAAGCAGTGGTGACTACCCGTGCCGTCTGCCCACCCTCTCTGACAGGGTCCTATGAGGTGCCTGGTAGGACTGCAGCCACAGTCACTGGCGTCTGCCTTCAAAGGTTGCAGAATTTCCTCCAACATCTTAATCTCTTTTATGCTTTATGCTTCTGACATCCATCATTTTTTCTAAACTCTTCCCGAATCTATTTGTATCATCAGCTTGTTTATATCCCAAGTGTTGCTTCATCCTTTCTTATTTGCTTCCTCAAAACTTCTACTATACCACAGTCTGGTGAAGAAATCTTTGTCTGCCTTCTGCATGCTCTTTTTGATCTTCTAGACTTCAACACATCTTATCTGGAAGCCTGCCTCTCCCTAGACATTCACTGAAGGCCAAGTGTGTACCGGGCCCTGTGTACCGCAGTGTGGTGATCACAGAGGCGAAGGGCAAAGAGACAGTGGCTGGAGAGGCCTAGAGAAGTGAACACAGGATGGCAGGAAGCTTGGAAGAGGGGACCCCATTCCAGACCTGGGGAGTCAAGGGGGGGTCAAGAAAAGATTCCTAGAGGAGAAGATAGTTGAAGGTTGATCACTGAGAAGGAATTTCTTAACCCAAAGTGAAGTTGCTCAGTCATGTCTGACTCTTTGTGACCCCATGGACTGTAGCCTACCAGGCTCCTCCATTCATGGGATTTTCCAGGCAAGAATACTGGAGTGGGTTGCCATTTCCTTCTCCAGGAGATCTTCCCGACCCAGGGATTGAATCCGTGTCTCCTGCATTATAAGCAGACGCTTTACTGTAAAGAATCCGCCTGCAATGTGGGAGACCTGGGTTGGGAAGATCCCCTGGAGAAGAGAAAGGCTACCCACTCCAGTATTCTGGCCTGGAGAATTCCATGGACCATATAGTCCATGGGGTTGCAAAGAGTCAGACACAACTGAGTGACTTGTACTTATTAACCCAAGGGAAGTGGGAATTTTCTGGGAAAGGGAATGGAAAGGAAGTTGTTACAGGCAGACAGAGTACCCAGGGAAAGTGAGAGACAAGCCAAAGAAATGGCAGATTGCTGGGTCTAGAGGAGGAGGCAGGGCTGAGAGGTGTGCTGAAGTGTCACGCTGTAGCCTAAGTCTTACTCTATGGTTCCTTCAAATGTTTTTAAGTAGAAAAGGAGCACCATCACTAAAAATTAAGCACAACTGTCCCTACAGAAAAACAACATGCTGTTTCTACCTAAGTTTTTCCCCCTTTTGCTTACAGTTTTTTCCTGTTAAGTGACAGTCCTTTATTTAAACATTTTTTACCATCTGCAAGACAGACTCGCTGTTCTATAGTTCCTGGGACTATTACTAGATTCCAAAAAATGGTTGAAAGTCTAAAAACAAGATCAGAGTGGAAATCCCTAAACTCTTACACACCTACACACAAAAAAGGGGAGCAAAGGAACTCATTTTCTCTCTTGATTCATTTTCATTTTAAAGGAACCATCATACATCATGTTCTTTAAAGAGTTCCAGGGATTTCAAGCAAACTAATCAACGCTTCCCTCATCTTCCTGTGCAAAAGGCTTCTCCAAGTCTGTTCTGGCTCATTGAATCTATAGTTGTACCTGCTTAACTCACTGTGTGGTCCTTCCTTTTTTTTTAGCTTAGAAAATGGACCTAGGATTTTATTAAAGCCTGCGGCTGAGTGTGCCAAGGATAAGTTGAGGAGAGGAATGGGGAATTCTAAGCATGTCCTTGGTAGAAGATGCACCATGGAATTTTTGAGTCTTTTTTTTGTGTGTGTGTGGTAAATATTGACTGTTGCTAAATAGAGAACTAGAACCCTGGCTGTGTGGGGCAGAAAGTTGCTGCCATGATGCCCTGAGCTTATACCACACATTTGCCTGAGCGCTTGTCCCAGACCTATGGGACTAGTATTGCCCATGCCCTTTGAAGTTGAATACCAGAGGAGATTCCTGTGAGGTTGTGAATTTCTGCCTGTACTAGTAGAAAGCAGAAAAAAGTTACTGTGACTTTGGCCTAAAGCTGTAAGGTATTCCTGAATAGGTCCTCTCCTATTTAGGTACTCAAGTTGCTCAGTACCTTTGGCATTTAAGCTATCTTTCAGTGGGTCACAAAGAGTTGGACATGACTGAAGCGACTTAGCTGTCAGTATCTTTCATTCTTGTCCAACTGGCAAAGTAAAGCACACAGCATGTATGGGCATAAAACAGCTGCATTTCAAGCTTGAGTTAGTTCTCCTTTTCTAACTACACCCCCATGTGGAGCTGTCTAGAGCTCCCCCAGCAAGGGAGGCAGACTCACGCTCAGTCTGGTGGGTAGCTTCAGACCCAGCTTTCAGCTGCAGACCCCTTCCTCTCCTAGGGAAATACAGCTACCAGGTGACTGTCTCTTGTTACCCCACCCTGATTTCAGAATCTGACTGCACTCACTGTGAAGTATCTGCACCGTCCCAGAAATAGCACTGGGCCTAGGTCTAAGTGCACAATGTAGAGAGCTGAACTTAGTTGTTGAAGGCCTGAGAAAGGTGAGAGGACTCAAAACACTGGAGATAAAGATTGTCCTACACACATTCTTCAAGGCTCAACCTTGAGCCTTCCTCAATTCCCTAAAATGGAAATGAATCACTGTTCCCCTGAATTCCCATTAAAATCTGTTTATGTCTCTCAGGCAACTCATGGCTCTGACTGACTTGTTTTATGGCTAACAGGAACTGCAGTCCATCTTCTCCATCAGACTGAGAGATCCTCAATAGCCCAGAGTAGTTCTTACTGTGCTGCTGTAAATTCTAAACACTCCCCAGTTCTCAGGACACCAACCTTTAAAACATCAAGCTATTGAACTCAGGGCTAGAGAATGGTTGGTTTCCTGGTTCCCTAGTGGACTGCATGAATCTCCAGCCTGCTGGCTCGCCTGATGATTTTGGACTTTCCCGCCTCCATAATCATGTGAGCCAATCCTTTGAAATAAACCTTTTTCTTTTTTTCTTTCTCTATTTCTCTCTCTCCCCATACATGTGAGTGTGCGTATAATTATATATATGTTCTCCATAAAATTACACATGTGCTTAGTCATTCAGTCGTGTCTGACTCTTTGTGACCTCATGGACTGTAGCCTGCCAGGTTCCTCTGTCCATCTCCAGGCAAGAATACTGGAGTGGGTTGCCATTCCCTTCTTCAGCAGATCTTCCCAACCTGGAGATGGAACCCAGGTCTCCTAAATTGCAGGCAGATTCTTTACCAGCTGAGCCACCAGGGAAGCCTTAAAATTACATGTGTGTGTCTATATGTGTGTGTGTATAGTGATTGATTCTGCTTCTCTGGAGAACCCTGACTAACAACAAGGATAAAGGAAGCTAGAAATGTTTTAAGACAATGTTGACAGCTGGCCTTAGTGGCCTGTTCTAATTCAGGGTCACAGCATAGAAGACCTTAAGGAAGTGTTTGATGGGAATCAGAGTTTAGGGAGCTTGAGAAAGAAGAGACGTGGCTTCTGTTGGTGGAACTTAACCACACAGAGGGCCAGCATTGGCCCAGCCTGCCAACACTGTCTGGTTGCAACAACACCCATCAGTGAACCAACAAAAGCATAAATGGACACCTCTTTGGGCTACAGTGACAACATACATGCAGTGACACTATGGGCTGCTCTCAAAGTGGCAGGGAGGTGGGAATCCAGGTTGGAGAACATGTGTAGAGAGGGAGCTACGAAAGTCACAGGAAATGGGTTTGTCCTCTGCCCCTGATAAGCCAGTCCTCTCTCTTGGCTCTGGCTAAGATGGAAGTTTTGGCCCCTGGACTGTGTCATCCTACGGGATGCTCCCAGAACTGAGCTAGGCAGCACAGAGAATGGGCCCCAAAGCCTCCTCCAAGAGGATGCTCCACAAATATGTGTTGACCACATGGGTGAGTGAATAAAGCCTGCTTCAAAACAGTACTATCATATATTCTCTCATTTGATTCTCTAAAAAACAAAACCATAAGACCGACGATGTAATCAGTACTGAGTTCATTTCACAGTTGTGACAATCTGAGAGATTAAGGGATTTGTCCAAAGCTACTTGAACTCTTCAGTGGTAGAGTTAAGACTTAAAAGATCCTGGGTTTAAGTTTCATGTTTTTTTCCATTACACCAGTTTGGCTCTTCATTTCACTCCTGGGTTAAATTATGTTACAAAGGGCCCCTGTCTCCTTCTGACCTTTCCTCAAAGGCACAGAGTCATGGAGACAGCTGCTGAAGGGAAACTCCTACCTCTTCTGTCCACTGCCTTGCGTCTGATCTCTGATACCAGAGAAAGATCACTCTCTGACTGGCCCTAGGGCTTAAAGACCTTAAGAAGGGGTTATGGATCCACTCACAACTAAACCAGCACCAGCTTAAGACTTCACATTAGCCAGTGTGAAGTCATAGAGCCAATTATGTATCTTCCCAGAAAGAGAACATCCACTCAGTTACTGCCTATTTCCAAGTACTCGAGTAGGACCTGGGGATGATAGGATAGCTGGAAGAATTAATTTAAAAGATAGGGATAAAGAAAAAAAGAAATTAGGAGTTTATCTGAATGGTAGATAACTGCGGTAAGGGACAGAAAACAGCTTTCCCGTGGCATGCGGCTCTGAACTGGTCATGATTACTTGCTCTGCTGAATGGAGAATGATGTTAAGGCCGTCTTGGGGGCCAGAACAAGGAATGAGGTATCCGTGGGTGACGTCTGCTTTTGGTTCAGGTGCATAGAGTGGGAACCTCAGAGCTATGTGGAATGGTGGGCCTCTGAGTGTCAAGCTTGTGAAAAGACAGGCAAGAAGAAGAAAGGAGATCAAAGTAAAAACATTTCAAAAGAATTAGACAAGATGGTCTGAAGTGACGCATTAGCAATAAGAGAGATTCACTACAAGGAAAGCTTAAGTGAAACAGGAAAAAAGACTTCTCCACAGAGGAGAGCAGGAAGGACAGCAGGTCTCCACATGGGCAGGACCACTCAGAGGAGAGGGTGGGAGCACACCACTGAGGCTTCATGTGGCTCCATTTTACCTCATGCCACCAGGCAGGGGTGGAGTTCAAGTGCACCCCCTGGCATCAGAGTGAAAGTGGTCTAGACCAGGAAAGCTCTGCTGGCAGCCTCCTCCATATCCCTGGATCCTCAAGCCAGGTTCCAGCCCCCATCACAGGAAGCCCCCAGTGATCTCTAGGAGTTCACTAAGACACAGGAGGCAGCGTCCTTCCAGGGAGGTCAAACAGCACGTGCTCTGTCTGAGGACAAATGTTTGAATGCACACAGGAGAGATCGGAGGAGAGGAGGAGAAGGAAGCCTGAAACACCAAGTGCGGGTGTGCGTGCGTGCGTGTGTGCCCGCCAGCACGCCGCTGCCCGCCTCGCCTCTGAATGCAGACCATGCCTCCTGTAATCCCTTCTCCGGCTCAGCCTCCCTCGCACACCAGCCAACTGGCAAAACACAGCCCCTATTCTGCTCAGGAATGTGCTTTCGGAAACTTAATCTAGCTGCTGAGTCTGGGCCAAATCCCCCATGGCGTTAACCCAAAGACAGCACCCCTTTCTCCCACGTTCCCGCCACCCCGTCCCTGCCTCCTCCAAGTCTGGGAGGCTGTAGTTCCAGTTCACCAACTCCCTGTGTCCCAGGACACAGACCCTGCAGGCCTGCTCTCCATTTCCAGCACTTCTCCATCCATCTTCTGGTCAGGCCCAAACATTTCCCTTCTGATTCATGTCTAAGTGACATGCCAATAGCTCTTGGCTTTCAAACAAGACTCGCCTCGGCTTCTGCACAAGCCCCCTCTTCTCTCACTGTGCCTCCTTGGGTTGCAACCAAACCCTTCCCTTTGTCCTCACTGCCAACTGCAGATCCCTTCAAGCACCAGAGAAAGAGGGGCCAGGAATTTTTTAAAAAATAAAGGCTATAAATTGTCTCTCCTCACACAGATTCACCTTGAAGTAGGAGGAGTGCTCCAAAATAAATCATCTACTCTCCAGCTCTCCCTTCCTCCAGACGGCGAAAGGTGCAGCCTAGCTCCTGAGTGGGCCAAGTCATAGAGTCTCCTGGATCTTCACAGACAAGGGCTGACTACCTCAGGGTAGCAAACCTCCTGGAGGAGCAGTGGCCCCCTTCAAATGCACAGACATTGCTAAAAAGCTCCTCTTATTTGTAAAGATGAACAACTGGCAAGGACCTGCCTGCTCAGCACTAGGAGAAGGGTGCAGTCCATTAGAGTGGAGTCACTCTGGGATGTTCCAGGGCCGAGCACAACTGTGCCTCTGCTCTGGTGGGCGACAGAAGACAGACGAACTAGGAGCCTGCTGAGGTGGTTACACAGAATGTACATGCGAAAAACACATGACAGTGTTCACTTGAGATTAGCGCACTTTGTGTACTTTACTGGATGCACCCTATACTCAACAAGAAATGTAAATATGGTCATACGGCCAATGGAAAATGCTTGTCCTACAATGTCAAAGGGGAGAGACTAAAGATAGTAACTATCTTCAGTGCTGTAAAAATACGGGTACAGATGAAGGCTAGAAGGGTACGCTTTAAAATGACGGTGGCTTTGCGAGGATGGTGAGGAGACAATTTCTTTCTCTAAACTTTCTATGTGTCCATTTTAATTATCATTAAAAGATACACAAGAGAAGTATGATGGGAAGAAGCGTAGCTCTGACCTCAGCCCCTCTTCTATGACAAGATGATCCCTCCCCACCTTCTCACCCTTGTGAAAGCACCCTCCCCTAGCCCACCAGCACAGCTGGGGGCCCAGGGCCTGCCTCCCTCACTGAACCCTGACCGTAATCCGAACTCTTAGCCTGCTCGCTAGAGGTCTGGCACTTAGGGTCAGTCAGTACTGCTGCAGCCACAAAGGAAAAGTAGCTCCCACTGTGTGGGGGGCTCTAAGATGCAGTCCCCCCTCAGCCTTGCCCCCAGGAGGGTAGCTGGGGACCCTCTGCCTTCCTCCCTCCCTCCTCTGAGCAGAGGGCAGGACTGCTAGACTGCTTCCCAAGAAAATAGGCACACTGTGGCAGCCTCTGTTCTAGTCTCTGTTCTCCCACAGACTAAAGGCCAGAGGCATCTGGAAACCAGAGGCAATGACGGGTCTTTTTTCCCCCCTGCTTTTCTACTTTCCCAGCTCTCACCACTCTCCTCCAGGACTCACGCCTCACACTTCAGGGAGCCCAGCTGACTTTCAGGAGCATTTTATAAGTTTCCTGCCTCTAGTATGACCCATAACAGACCCCCAACCTCCCAGAACTACAACATCAACAAGGGAGATGATGATGGTGATATGGAGGCAGGGTGTCTGGGACAAGGGTCACTGCTGAGTCATGAGGGGACACAGACCTCAAAGAGTAAGTCCAAACACCATTAAACTCTCAACAAGATTCCCTGTTCCCTATACTTCAGCCAGCAGAGAAAGTGAAAGTGTTAGTCTTTCAGTTGTTTCTGACTCTTTGTGACCCCTTGGATTGTAGTCCCCCAGGCTCCTCTGTCCATGGGATTCTCCAGGCAATAATACTGGCAATAATACTGCCATTTCCTTCTCCAGAGGATCTTCCTGACCCATGGATCAAACCAGGGTCTCCTGCATTTCAGGCAGACTCTTTACCAACTGGGCCAGCAGGGAAGGGGAAGTAATTCTTAATACTGTTGGCTCTTGAACAGCATGGGTTTGAACTGCATGGGTCCACTTGGCCATGGGTCTCTTCCCATAATAAATACTACAGTATCACATGACCAGAGGTTGGTTGGACCTCAGATGCAGAGGACCCCTTATGAGTCATATGTAGAGTCTCAACTGACCAGAGGGTCAGCAACCCTTACCCTGCATTGTTCAAGGGCTAAATGTTTCCTGGCCATAGACTCAGCATATAAGAACAGGTGTTGGGGCTGCTCTGTAGCCTTTGGGAGTTTATTTAATCAGCCAACTCATTTCCCATGGCAAATCAGGTAATGTGTGCACTGAGCTTGGGCACAACAGTATATCCAAGTGGTAATTAAATGGAAAGGTAGTAAGAAGACTTCTGGCATCCTCTTTGGACCAACAGTCTCATTCTCTTCCTCTTTCCCTCTTTATCACACAGTTGCCTTTTCATTGTGTTCTACTGTTTCTATCCCAGGCATTTGGAATAGGCCTGCCCCTCAGAGACGCAGGAGGCCAAGAGGAAATGGGCAGTATCTGTTCAGACCATACATAGCCCTGTACATGCTCTGACTGCAACTGCTGTGAGGACAGAGTGGGTGGGGGTGGGGGATGGGCAGCAAAGAGCTGGCACCACCCCACCTAAGATCACAGAGTGACCAAATAGAAAGGCATGGCATGGCCCAGCTCTGGGGCCCACAGAAACAGGTCAGCCATGTCAAGGGATAGACAGTCACTCCTGGTATGGCCCCTACCCAGAGGGCACAAAGGTCCCCCAGACACTGGAGATTACTGGGCAGCCACTGCTCTCTGATGAGAAAGGTCAGCTGGTAAGGCCCCTTTTATGATAAGGCTAACAGGGGGATGTTGATTGGGATGGGGAAGAGAGAAAGAATAGGAGGTGGGCAGAGGAGCAGAACTCACTGGCTAGTGTCACGGTGGCTGGCACACTGGCCACGGCCCCTGCAGGCATCCGGGCCACACACTGGTAACGGCCCACGGTGTGGTTGTTGAGGGCAGTGATGACGAGGGTCCCGTGGGTGATGAGGATGCCCAGGGTGTCATCTGAGCCATTCAGCTCCTTCCCGTTTAGGCGCCAGGTGGTGTTCATCCAGGGGGGCTCCACCACGCAGCCCAGGATCACGGTTCCTCCGAGCTTCTGGACAGTAGAAGAAGGCTGGACAGTGACCTGAGGAACCTCATCTGGAGGAAGAACAGGGATGCAGCAATGAATTGACACCCCCCAAGAAACTGACAGCATGATGTGCTCAGAAGCACAGCACCCAGGCAGCCTTTCAGAGCTGAGCCATCCAGAGAGGGGTGGATCCTTCTCTGAAGAAACTCTGCTGACCTTAGCTGTCCTGTCCCCAAGCTGGCCTGGTTCCCAGAAGGTAGACTGGAGTGGCAGTATGGTGGGACGACAAGAGCTCAAGCTGTAAACTTGAATAAGACCTGCATCTGGATCCCAGTGCCACCGTTTCTGAGCCTTTTGGAGTCTCAGTTTCTTATCTGTAAAATGGGACTAATAATATTGGTCTCACAGCATTGCTGGGAAGCTTACACACAATGCACATAAACTGCCTGCTGTAACCTCATATAATAAGTGCTCAATAAAGGCAGTTCAGTTATTACTGTCATTCTTCCCTAGCATATGTTTGAAATGATTAAAACAGCAAAGTAACAACCAATATGATATAATTGAGCTCATTTCTCATCTCATATTATTGAGCAGGTCAGTGGGAAGAAATCCAGGAGGAAGAAGGCCTTTTTAGAGGGTCCTTGTCAAATGATTCTCTCTGACACTAGGGGCAAAGTGGCCCTCCCAGGGGGCCTCAGAGGAATCAAGGAAAACACTCACTCAGGTCCGCGAAGCAGCCTGCCGCAGCAAAGAGGAGGCAGGCGAGTGTGACCTTGGGCTGCTTTTCTCTCTGCGTCGTCATCTTTCCACGAGGCATGCTGTGTCACAAAGGGTCCAAAGCCAATGTCTCCGAAGCCACCAGAGTCACTCAAAGGGTACCACAATCCCCTGCCACGCTCTGCTGTGAGAGAGAGAGAGAAAGGGCTGTGGTGAGAAAGCCTGGGACACCCCCATAGTGGTGACATCCAAAGTGTGGACCTGGCTGGACTTCTGGAAGACCAAGGAACACAACATGCCATTTCTTATCTAAAATAAGCTGCTTCTAAGTTGCCCCTCTGAGTTGGAAGGTGATGTCATGTTAAGAACGCCAGAGCCTTGCCTAGGGCATTCATAGCCACGAGGACAGGACAGCCTCGCAGATGGAGAGGCTGAGACCTGAAGCCATGTCCCAGGCTCAGGACAGTGAATGTTTAGCAACGATGCTGGAAAGGAGGCAGATGTTTTCACCATGTTCCTGCAGGAACCCAGGTGTCCACGGCCACGTGGCACACCATGCCACTAATACGGACCACTGTGCATAGCACTGTCACAGGTATAATGGATGAACCCTGCATCCCTCATTTAGATGATGTTACTAACACCCCCAGGTGGTGCAGTGGTAAAGAATCCACCTGCCGATGCAGGAGACATGGGTTTGATCCCTGATCTCGGAAGATCCCCTGGAGAAGGAAATGACAACCCACTCCAATATTCTTGCCTAGAAAATTCCATGGACAGAGGAAACTGGTGGCTAGAGTCCGTGGGACTGCAAAGAGTCAGACATGACTGAGCGACTGATACAACTACTAGGACTAATAAGTAACATCCCTAAAGTCTCCAAGGCTCATGAAAGATCTATTTCAACTCACACCAGCTCTTCACCAACATCTCTGTCAACATTCTTTGATTCCTGGAACCAACCAACCCTCCTCAGCTTGTCTGCACCCTCAGACACAAACACAGACCAAAAAAAAAAAAAAATCACATATCAGCCAAGGCCCCTGTTCTCTCTGCCCCTGGTGCTGAAATTCTAGTGTTTTCCATCTCTACAAAGTTTGTACTCCTGACACTGTGTTGCACCTCCACCCAGAACATGTCTCTGGGGTCCAGACTACTCTGCTCCTCCAGCCACTGGATGACAGATCTCAGCTATCAGCCACTCTCTTCTTGCCTGCTGAGAATTTTAATTCCTCCTCTTCCACAATATTATTTTTCATGCCTCATTTAGGCTACAGTGTTTAAAGGATTCATCAAAATCACAGAGAGGCAAATGTATGCACACTTCTGTCACAGCCTAAACCACAATCTTGCTTCTGTGCTTTTCACTGCTCTATAAAGAACATGAGACCAATGTGGAAGGTGTGCCAACATTCTATCAGGCAGGGAGACTTCAGAGTTTCGGGTCCCCGAAGGCAGCATCACAATGACCTAGGCAGTGGATGCATCTTCCTGAATTATGCACATGTGGCAGTTTTCATAATTATTTCCAGGAGGGTGACTTAGATTCAAAGTGCTAACTCTTTTGGACCAGTTATCTAATCAGCAACTCTTTCCAAAACTTATAGTCAACAGTGAAAACTCAAGGGGGGGTTAGGCTGCCGAACTGAGAGCTGTGTTAGCTCTGCAGTCTCTGGAGTTCTGGCTACCTGCATGGGCTGGTGTCAGAGCCCATCTTGGGCCTCTCAACCCCCATCACTCCTCACACAGGGGCTGAAGGGTGGGCTTGAGGCTCTTGCTCTGTGCTAGGAAGTACCTAAGATCTGCCTGAACCTTCCCCTTCTCCACGTTCCTCTGGTTCTTCAGTTTTTCACCTGGCTGCTGAGTGAACGGGGCTATATAGCTCTGCCCAACAAGCACCCCTCCAAACCAGATCTTGAACCCAGCTCTACACTGGGGTTTGCAATGTTTTCTAGGAAAGAGTCCTTTCTCCTTGAGTTTTAATCCTTCCCTTTGCCTCGTATCCTTGATAGCAGAGGACCACCCCCCCCCTCCCAAGTCTCCTCCACTGTTCTGGAAAAGGACAGGAACATTTTCTAAAAGAGGTTTGAAAGAAAAATATTAAACTTTTCCTGACAAGTATTTTTCTTCTAGGTGTAGAGAGAGTTTCTTCTCTTTTCCAGACAATCCACTAGATCCATGCCATTAGAACAGTGAAATGAAGGAAAGTTGCTAAGGATGCGAGCATGACTGGGGAAGGCATGCCTGTAACCACTACCAGGTACCTAGCTAAGCTCTTTTCATGAGGTATTCTTTTAATCTTCAGAATCACTCTATAAGATGGGGACCATTATCCCCATTTTATAGGTAAGGAAATTTAGTTCCAGAGGGTAAGTAACTAGCCCAAGGTTGTATTACTGTAGGCCTGGAATGAAACCAGGTTGGGCTCATTCCAAAGTTCTGTGCTTTTAACCACAATAGTAGCCTTTTCATGTTTTTTCCTACCAGCTCTCTGCACCCAGTGGGTGCTCAATGACCTGAGTCTGAACAGGATGAGGTAGAGCGATGAGGAATTTTAACAGTGTAAGATTTTAATTTTCAGATTTCTGAATCCCTGTTTGTTAAGGAAAAGTTCATTAATTCAGTCACACACAAAAACCAAAAAACAAGCCTTTGATGTCCAGATACTAGTGTTAATCATCTAGATACTAGTTTTAATTCTCTACTTTCCTGCAATGAAATAACATATTTATCTAGAATATGGCATGAGTGACCAGTTACAGGATTTTAGGGAACTTGCTTGCTCATGACCTGCTCTTTCCATACCCCAAGAAAGAAAGGAGGAAGGGAAGGAAGGAGGCGGCAGGGAGACAGAATGAAGACAAAGTAATAAAGGGCAGGAAGAAGACAAGCCGACAGAGGAGAAGAGAACGGCTGTTTCTTATCCTAGTGCATGGTGGCCACGGAGGTGTTTGGGTTGTAAAGGCGACAGAGGTTTTACTGAGGAAATTCAGCCTAGACCCCCTCCTGCTTAACGAGGACCAGCCAAACAATTCCTGTTACTTCTGTACCCCGCATGATTTATAAGGTTCAAAATGGAAACAGACTTCACTACTGGTGCCAGCCACACCATCCTGCTTTTAAAAGCAACGAGGAAAGAATGTAGCTGGGGAGCGAGGAGAGTGAGGAAGCAGGTGTCCAAAGAGGGAGAAAGGAGTTAACTCATGAATCCCCATGACAGGGTTGTAAGCAGGTACCCCTCAATGAGCCCAAAGAGGACACGTGGGGTCTCCTTCATGTGAAAGAGAAACTGATAACAGTATGGAGGTGGAGGGATCCCCGCAGCCTATGCATCTTATTCAGCAGCTGGGGAAACTGAGCTACTTCCTGGACCAAGTGACCTAGAGGGCTTGGTCTAGAAAAATAGTTGCAAAAATATGGATTTCTGAGAACTTTTTTTTTTTTAATGATAAAAAAGGCAAGTGAGGCTTAACTGGAATACCTAATTGCAGTGTAACTTTGTCCCACTGTGAAATGAACTAGGTACAATTTCAAAGTTGGGTGAAGGCAACAGTAAGGCCTGTTATTTTTCTTGGCAATACAAAGTCTGTGTAGATCCTTCTTATTTTCTCTGCATATTCTCAGGAAAAGAGAGCAAGGAAAAAAAAAATCAGAAGCAGAGCGAAGGGAAAACGAATTCTTGACATGACTTCCTCACTGAGGCCTAGGTACTTTCTATTTTTAAGGGTTATCTGAACACGAAAAGTAAAAGAAAATGCATCCGAGAAGCTGAACTGCTGACATACATGTTCCCACTGAAATAATCTCCAAGCAGACGTTTCTGAAACTTTCCAAAAACAACAGCAGAATACATGTCTAAGGTTGAGACCAAGCATGAGAAATTACAGCCTTGGAGTATTTATTTTGTGAGAGAAAATTACAAACAACCGAGAGTCGATCATCAGCTGGAGAAGGCCAGCTCCACCTTCTCCCAAGAGGGCCGGCGGAAGCAAAAGTGAGGCAGGGGCACCCAAGGCCACATGTCATCCCCGGTCAGCCATGCACTGTAGCTCTCGCAGAGAGAAGCCTCCACCATCTAAAATGCCAAACACCCCCTATGGCTGTCCCATGACCAGTAAAAGGAGGAGGTGCACAGGACAGCAGTAGATAACACAGAGCTTCCTTCTTTGGAAGGCAGCTGTGCTCACCACTCTACCGCCAATGCTGCACGAGAGCCTTTCTTAGAAACACGCTTTCAGGGGCAAGAATGGGATCTGACAGTGTTCTGATTCCGTTGGCTGATGGGGGCTGGCTAGATGAAAAAAGGATTATTCTTGACCTGAAGTTACCTTTTTTTCCGTATGTTTGCAACTCTGGGGAGTTAAGACAGGCCTTTCCCAAGGCAGAGAGAAGTTCTGCCCTGAGAAGGTGATGCTGAGTGCCTGGAGGGTGTGGGCTAGCAGCCCTCGGTCTCAAGAAGGAGGGTGATCCTAGTGCACAGAGGAGTGACACTGGGGAAACCTTGGGCAAACAAGTGAACTGAATTCTCAGACAGCTGGATACATGACTGTAGGCAGATCCATGAAGAGCATTTAAGAAAGGGCTTTAAAAAAATTTTTTTTAACATAAAAAGCTTTTACTCACAGATGTAACTAAAGGGAAATATTTTAAATTAGGAGGGACCTGAGGAAATGATAGGACTTCCTGGGTGGCGCTAGTGGTAAAGAACCTGCCAGCCAATGCAGAAGACATAAGTGCTTTGATCCCTGGGTAGGGAAGATCCCCTGGAGGAGGGCACGGCAACCCACTCCAGTATTCTTGCCTGGAGAACCCCATGGACAGAGGAGCCTGGTGGGCTACAGTCCTTAGGGTTGCAAAGAGTCAGACATGACTGAAGCAACTTAGCACACACGCATGCATGAGGAAAAGATAATACCTCAGGAGAACGCCTAACAGGTATCTGGTGTTCTAAATGAGGAAAGCCAGGTGCAGAGAAGCTGATGGACAGTCTCCAACTAAGAATAGGGATCCAGGACTGCAAGTCAGGTCTCCCGACACCTAGTCCAGTGCTCTTACTATACTTACACTGCCTCCCAAAGACTTTCTGGGTCACATTAACCAGATGCTTTAAACTGTTTTTAGAACCAAATTTACAATGTTTTTGAATTTACTTCCTTATGCATAAAAATGTTACCTGGATCATTATCTACAACAGTAACTTTCTGTGTGGTCATTTTCATTCTTTTACCGTTTAGATTCTAATCTAGAACAATCTCTCACTGTTCTTCACAAGAATGCCTTGGATAGAATTTTCTGCAATGATGAAAATGTTCTATATTTGTACTGTCCAAACTGCTAGGTAGTCACTGGTACTTGTGGCAATTATGTGTGGCTAATGTTTGCTGTGCTAAGTCACTTTAGTCATATCTGACTCTTTGCGACCCCATGGAATGTAGTCTGCCAGGCTCCTCTGTCCATGGGATTCTCCAGGCAAGAATATTGGAGTGGGTTGCTGTGCCCTACTCCAGGGGATCTTCCCCACCCAGGGATCAAAACTTATCTCTTAAATCTCCTGCATTGGCAGGTGGGTTCTTTACCTGCCAATGGAAGACTAAAGAAATGAATTTTTAATTTTACATTAACCAATAGGGCTAGTGGTTAACACATTAGGCAATACAATTCAAAACTAGTATATGGAACATCTACCCAGACCACTCTGAGATCACATAGGGGAGAACAACAGTGGTTAGATGGTCCTAAGTATGAGTCATGCTCTGGCCAGCCTCTGATATATTTCTAGCTTATTCCTTATCCAAAGATTGTGCATGTGTTTTCTATTAAAAATTATGTGTACTGTGATATTATTATAACTACTGGGAAGAAAAAAATATCACCGTGACCTATCCTATAGAAGACCATCTCTGTGGACATGAATTTGAGCCAACTCTGGGAGTCAGTGGAGACCAGAGGAGGAGTCTGGCAGGCCACAGTCCACGAGGTCACTGTCACTCATGACTTAGCGACAGAACAACAACAAATGCAAGGTACTATACTAGAAGATGGATTCTGTCCTGAGAAGCTTAAAATAAAGCTTGGAACAGGAGTTAATCAGTGCAAATATCCATTAACTCCTCATTTCGCAGCCTGCTCTGCAGTTGGCTTAGGGCCACATGACCATGAGACGAGTGCCATCCATTGATGTGTAAGTGAGCATGTTCTGTGTTACTTTCAGGCCAAGACAGTTAAGAGTTAAAGAACAGGGGTTGCTTCTCCCTCCTTCCATTGCCAATGGACCACATCCCATGTTTCAGAAAGCATAGTTACAAGATGGAAGAAGACAGCACAGTCTACGACAGGAGAATAAATCATTGTTGCATAGAACAACTGAAGTTTTGAGATTACTCTCATCTAACAATTTCAGTATTATTTACTCCAAAACCTTAATGGGTCAGTCACCAATTTAGTCATAAATGGGAAGTGGTAAATGAAATCAGAGGGAGGAAAGCATTTTCAATTTTAGGCCTTTAGGAAAAGTTTTTCTGGATATGTGGGTTTGAAACTGGGCTTTCTGAGATATGCATATGTAAAGAGCTGGAGGGCACTGCGGAGGGTGACACTAACCTGGTGGGAAAGGTCTGTTTGGAGGCTGGTGCATCAAGTAGACATTTCTCTTCAACAGTGATCTCCTAACCTTTCTGATTTTGCTCCCTCATGAGAAAAATATTCTGGGCAAATATCCCTAATACACATATATTTATTTACAAATAAAACACACACACTGCCAAACTAAAATTTAAGAGTAGGTAAAAGTGAAACCATATTTTAATGACATGTTAATCACGACTGTCTTATAATATCATTAAGCTAGTACCTTAAGGAAGAAAGCCTACTTAGGATTAGATTCATCATTAATGATATGGATGTAATCTCTTTCAAAGGGACTGCTTGAATATTAATTTGTTGAGTTCTCATCAGATGTGATTCCACTGTTACTGTTTTTACCTCCTAATGTGACTTCAAAAGGGTCAGCTCTGCTGTTTTCATCCTGTTTGCAAGTGCCTGGATTATCAGCATACTCTTCAACCTAGTTTCTTTGCAGCAATCTCTTCAAGTGGCTTGAAGAGATTGTGAGGGTTAATTTAGTTAAAACTAAATAATATAATCTGCAAATCCACTTAACAGAGAATAGGAGAGCTGGGGAGTGAATGATTAATGGACTGAGGTCCCTGTTGTCAGCCTTCTCACTGCCCAATGTATAGACTAAAAACATGATTGTCAATTCAGATACTAAATATCAGAAAAATGGAATGTCTTTTCTATTCCTTCTGTGGACAGAAATAAACCTTTAAAAGAATCTCTACTATTTTCTTCCAGTGCCCTAATGGAATATCTTGTATTTCCCCTTTGGAGTTTGCACCCCACTTTGGGGACCATTCTAGAGGAATGAAAAGGGGCAAGGAAGAAATTGAGATTGGGTCATGGCGCAGAAGACTACAAAGAAGAGATGGAAATTAACATCATAGCAGAAGGCAACTATGATGGTTCTGAGAAGGGGAGTATATAATCAGAGGCATTTTGAGGAGATTAGCTAATCCCAATTGACACGAACCCAAAATTTTAAAACAAGATGCTAACCAACATGGACAGAGTTTCTTCTCTGGGAGGTAGATTCCTTTACCATCCAGGCAAGGGGAAAGGAAGAGTCTGGACACAGTATCTGGGAGGAATCCCCCTCAGAGAGAAGCTACTTCTGCCTTCAAGCAAAGAGAAGGTCTGGTCTCTTGATTTGCCCACTGGACAATTTAATCCTCTCCCACCTCCACTGTATGACGAAAAAGTTACTAAGGGATCTCATTTCTTTGCCACATGTATCTTTTCCTGAAATGGCCTCATTTCCTCATAGAGTTTTTTTTTTTTTAATCTACCTTTAAAGAGAGAAAGATGGGGGAAAAACTCTACAAAACCTTATTGCCAAAGTGGAAAAAGAGAGAAAAGGAAAATCACTTCCTTTCTTCCACACTCACTTCTCACTCCCCCCACCCCTATTCCATATAAATTCAATTTGACAACCCTGCTAATTGGATAAACGCAGCTCCTACACTCCTGGAAGGCCATTCCCTTTTCTTTTTTTTTTTTATTTTGGAGGGCTCAAAACAGGGTGATTGTGCTGTTCTTTAACACGAATTCCATCTGCTTTATTTCTCTCTCTCCATTCAGGGCTCCTCTTGAATATTTATGAGGCCTTTCCTCCTCTCCTATCCCTTCCACTCCACCTCTACAGTCTTCCACAATGCTGCCCCCCACCCCCCCCAACCCCCTCCACCCCCCCCAACCCCCTCCACCCCCGCCCCCACCTCCAGCCTCCTCTCCCTTCTCTCAGACCAGGACAAAAACCTTCCAAATGGCCCCCCCACTCCTTGCTTTATATAAACACAGGCAGTGTCAAGTGTGAGGAGTAGGGGGAGGTGTGGAGGGGGTTCAACTGCCAGTCAAGCCCCCCAGCCTTCAATGAGGCCCAGGGGCCTCCCCTAATCTGCTGCATGCTTGCCATATGGGGGCTGTGTTGCCCGGGGAAACACTAACAGGCAGAACGGAGCTTAATAGAGTCCATATTCATTGTAATGCAGTGAGATAACTCAAGGCACCACTGCCTCTTCGGTCCAGTTTCATTCTTTCTTTCTGTTTTTTCTCCCTTTTTCCTTCTTTCTTTCTTCTTTTTAAAAGGACTGGGTCCCCAGAGAGCTCTAATCTAGAGAGGTTTGAGCTGGTAGAAAGGTAGGAGGGAGGAAGTGAGGTGATTTTGAGATGGATCCTGGGGTTGGCAGCAAGAGGTAAGGAGTGGGAGCTCCCCAGAGAGCAGAGCAGCATCTGTGCAGGGTCTGGGGCACATGGTGTCACAGGTGTGCGCAGTCCGTGCACGTGTGGAGAGACAGTGTGGTGGGTGGGCATGGTCCACCGGGGCCTCGGACCACAGAATCCTTCCTGTTTATTCAGCTTTCTATGCCTAGGTACCCACCCCTACCTACCTATCCCCCAGCACCCATCCCAGTCAATTTAAGGGCATTCAAGTCAGCAACACCTACCTCCTCCCCGAGCTGTCAAGCCTGCAGTCAATTCCTAGCTCTCCACAGTTGCCTTGAAAAAGTCACAGATTTTGCAATGGGATGAAACCACTTTACAAATAAATTGCAGGGGGGGGTTGTAAAGGACACACCAGCCTGCCAAGCTGAGGTCCACTTTCTCCCCTGGCTGGTCTGGTGCTGGCTGTGGTCTGCCACAGCCAAACTAAAGGTGTATGGGGCCTCCAAGTCAATGGAGTGGGTTGTCTAGCAGATGAAGCCTTGTCGTGAGTATATCAGCCAGAAGTGAGATTTGGGGCTCCCTGAGACCAGAGGTGATCTTTCCTCAGGGCTGAGAAGGGAAGGAGGGGAGAGATGGTAAGGAGAGAACAGAGTATGTTTCAACTTCTCAGAAAAAATGAAATTGGTGCCCAAGCTCTGATAGAATTCCTAAAGAATAAAGAATCAGTTTTATAAGTTGTGAAACATAGACTTTTGTTCTGTGACTGTGAAAAATCACAAATTTAGAATCAAGATAGAAAATAAAACCAAAGAAAGGCTATAAAAACTTTTACAATCTCTCCTACAGTTGAAATTTTAATCCCATGGTCTGGCACACAGGAAGAGCTCAGCAAATGGTGGTTGAAGGAATGAACCATGTACATGCTCCTAGAGTTGTACTAGCCCCAACCAAGAACTTGAAACTCCTAACCCAACTGACAACTACAAGCAGGGTCTGGGTGGGTAACAATGGCTTTAAAAAAAAAAAAAAAAGCAAAATGCTGCTGCACCTTGGCTAGGATTGCCCCTGCCAGAATGATGCTAGCACCTACTATATGGGCCTTTTGTCATCTGCCTTGCTTAAAGTCAAGCAGGCTAGGTCAGATAAAACTGTTCAAACCAAGGCAGATGCCAGTGCTTGCTGTGGTTTGTTTTTGTCCTCCAAGCTTGCTCTATTCTACTCCCCACTGAAATGCCATCAAAAAAATCTGTGGTTTCTTAAGCTCAACCCCCAGGGCAGGTTGGTGGCGGCGGGGGGTGGGGGGGGGGGTGAAATTGGGCAAGACTGTAGGAGAGTATATAAAAGTTATCATCATTTTTCTTTGCTTTTATCTTGATTCCAAGGCCCTGTATCTCAGCAACCCTTCAGGAAATGGTACAGTGGATATTTCCAGAGCCAGGTACACTTTCAATTCCTAGTTCTAAAACCTAAATAGCATTTGGTCTTCTGAAATGCTACCCAGAAGTCAGTCTCAGCATCGTATCCATCTAATCCATTAATTAGGGACTCATAAAGGTCTGAAGACTGCGAACCAGAGTAGGTGAAGACACACACAACTGCACAGGGCTGACCAGGACCCTGGGCACTTGCGCTCCCTGCAGAGCAACCTTCCCCTCCAACTTCTGTTCCTATTGGAACAGAAGACTCCTGAACAGAGTCCTATTCCTGGTTTTTCTGACTCCACACATTGCATGTGTTACAGACGAGTGTATGGGAACACCTGGGGGTCACCACAAAGGAGCAAGTGGGAACGGCTGGGGTTCCAGTACAGATCAGTGCTGGAGTGCTTGGGGAGCTCAGCAGAGCAGCCACGCTCTTCCCAGCCCTCCCAGCAGTGAACACTTTGGTCAGTAATCTCACCACGACGTGTGTGATGTGGAGAGACCAGAATGGCAGCTCTTCAGGAAAGCAGGGACAGCTTCCTCTGGTCTAGACCAATACTTTTCATTTCATTGCTCAGAGGATCCCCAATAAAGACCTGCTTCTTCTCCAAACACAGACTCAAACCCATCTACTCTTTCCCAGTCTTACCTAAAACAATATAACGATTCACCATCCACTTAGCTGCCCAACCTGGGACTTATCCTTGTCTCTGAGCTCCCCCAACCACTCCCCGATTCCCTACCCCAGTATCTGATTGGTCCTGTGGACTCTAACTCTGGTTGGAGCAACCAGAGAAGCACCATGTAAGCCACATACAATGTTTAAAATTTTCTAGTGGCCACACTGAAAAATCAAGTAGAAATCATTTTATAATATCTTTTTTAACACAATATATCCATAATATTATCAACACACAATCAATATAAAGTTATTAATAGTGTTTATATTTTGTCCTATACCATGTCTCCTAAATCTAGTGTATCTATTTACTACACAGACCAGCACAGACTAGCCACCACTCAGGCACTCAGTAGGCACATGTGTTAGTGGCTACTGTGTATCAGACAGTGCATGTTGAGGGCCCTCAAACTGGCTCCCTGATTTTCCTCTGCCCAACTAACAAGACTCCACATTGTCACCTAACTTCTTTCTAGAACATCAAGCTCAACCAAACAGATGTCATCTTTACAATTTGTAAAGATGACAAGTGAACAACTACCATTCACCAAGCAATGCCTCCTATAGGCCACAATCCATAATTTGCCTGATTTGATATAATTCTCACAATGGCCCTGTATAGTAGGTGTACAACCAACTTATTATAAATGAGGAAATTAAAGTTCAGAGTGATTTAATATTTTGTTCAAGATCACAGAGATGGCAAACCAGAGAGTTAAGATTTGAATGAGGTCTGGCTGACTCTTAAAAACTCTTTTCACTCTACCATACTGATTTAAATAAGTTAAGGTGGAATAACCGATAGACTACTGTGCAGCCATTAAAAGTGATAATTAGATCAAGTAGCAATATGAAAAATGTTTAGAAGATATTAAGGAAAAAACAGATCTCATTTTGTTAAAAGCATTCAAGCACTTGCGTGAGGGGCCTGGAAGGGAATATGAAACAAATAAAAGCAGTTGATTTGAAAATGTGAAGGGAATTAGGACTGATTTTTTTCTCCTTTTGAGTTCAGTTAAAAACAAACAAGCAAATCAACTAATAAGACTCACATCTTTGATAGCTTCCAAAACTTGAAATACGACTAAATAAGGTTCAAACTCCTTCACACAACTTTGCAGGCTCTTTATAACTGGGCTGCAATCAACCTTCCCCTTGTCTTCCTTCCACAAGTCCTAAACCCTGGGCAAGCTGCTTTTTCACACTTTTCTTCTCCCAGAACCATTTTCTTCCCTTCATCATCCTTCAAAACTGACTTCCACATCATTGTATAATGCCTCCAGTGACTATTTCTCATCCCAGCTTCCACAGCAGTTTGCACACCTACTGCAACATTTCCATGATGATATGTGGATTTGTCTGTCTGTGATGTGTCTCTTTTCCCAGAATATAAACTTCCTGAAGGCAAGGATGTGTCCAATTTATCTCAGTAACCCAGGACCTAGAAAAGCCTGGGCACACTAGAGGCTCAGTCAATGTCTGCTGAACTAAAGGGTTTATTCAGATTAGAAATTTGGGGTTGAGAAAAAACATTAATCTGACCCATGAACCTATAGAAGGAATGCACAGAGAAACGTTTATCGTGGTGGAACCAAGGGGTTTTTCTACAGGGAAATGACTTTAATGGTGGCCTTTATTTTTTAAACCCAAATGGCCCTTGAATGAGTAGTCAGTCCTTGTGGAAGGTCAAGTGCCCCAGCACATGCTCTTGAGGTTTCACTCAAGAGCCTTCCTTGTTTTGGGAGAAGAGATAAGAAGGAGAACAAACATCCAACTAAGCCTCAAACTTCAGGCTTCCTGCAGTCCCTGAACTGCAAGGAATCTCATCTAGGACGATACTGTGATTGGGTTTCATCTACCCAGTGTCAACATGGCCTGAGCTTGAGGCCAGGGTGGAAGAAGGCAAGCAGAGAGGGACGAGAGAAGGAGAAAGCAAGCTGTTAAGTGAGAAAGAGGACAAGTTCAGGCCTCAACAGAAAGCATGGGGAGGGTAGGAAAAATGAGAGCAGAGATGTGGATAAGGCCACTGAATATGCTGAGCATGTACTCTGTGCCCAGCCCAGTGCTAGAGTGCACACACATGATCACTTTCACAGTCTAGCGAGTGCTACTGTTCCCTTTAGAGATGGGGAGAGAGGTTGTTAAAACCCCTCTTGATGCTTTACCACAAAAGGACATTAGGGCTCATCTGAAATTTGTATCATAGACAGAGCTTCTCTACTAAGTGACAACACTGAAACTCTGTAGGATCAGGTACTGAAAAACCTTGGGTTTGGCTAGGATCTCTGCCACTTGCACCCTTGATAGGGGTGCCTTTGGGTAAATTGCTTAGTATTTTCTCCCGAAAGCCACACACTGCAGGCCTAATTTCACACAGCGGCATTGCCACCTGGTGGGCTTTGAGACTAATGTCCTTTAAGACTTAAGGACATGTTGCATTTGAACTCCAGGCACATGTGCTATGTTCTCTTTGCTCACTGTTCCTCGTAAGTTGTACACAATGAAGCAACGGCGTGATGTTGCTGCCCTACAACACATGCATCAGAAGATCAAGAAATATTCTTTGTTGGAAAAAAGCAGTAATACTTACATTCTATAGTGCTTCACAGAACCTCACAACAGCCTGATGAGATAGGAGATCCTCAGACGGTACTATAATTCCCGTTTGTGGCAAGACAATTCTAGCCTCTCCATCTCCACCCAACACTAGTCAACATTTATATCATTTAAGCTAATAACCTCTCCTGCCATCCCCCTCGTTTATGCCCTCTCTCTGCACTTTCTTGATTATGATAATGATGATAATGATGATAATTTCTCTGTGGTGTCTCTACTTGTTCGCAGAGAAAAGGGAAAGATCCCTGTCAGACAGCAGGTCATTTGGGACAAGAAGTTATGGAGAAGTGTTTATAGAAAGGAAAACACACCCTCAACCCCTGTGGGACCCTCGCCTCACTCCCAGCCCCAGAATGGAGTCCACCTCCAACCTCACCGGTTAGCGCATAAAGCCACAACAACCCACATGCTCTTTTTGCACCTCAGTTCAGTCAGTTCAGTCACTCAGTCTTGTCCGACTCTTTGAGACCCCATGAACTGCAGCACGCCAGGCCTCCCTTTCCATCACCAGCTCCCAAAGTTTACTCAAACTCATGCCCATCAAGTCGGTGATGCCATCCAGCCATCTCATCCTCTGTCATCCCCTTCTCCTCCTGCCCCCAATCCCTCCCAGCATCAGGGTCTTTTCCAATGAGTCAGCTCTTCTCATCAGGTGGCCAAAGTATTGGAGTTTCAGCTTCAGCATCAGTCCTTCCAATGAACACCCAGGACTGATCTCCTTTAGGATGGACTGGTTGGATCTCCTTGCAGTCCAAGGGACTCTCAAGAGTCTTCTCCAACACCACAGTTCAAAAGCATCCATTCTTTGGCACTCAGCTTTCTTCACAGTCCAACTCTCACATCCATACATGACCACTGGGAAAACCATAGCCTTGACCAGACGGACCTTTGTTGGCAAAGTAATGTCTCTGCTAACATGCTATCCAGGTTGGTCATAACTTTCCTTCCAAGGAGTAAGCGTCTTTTAATTTCATGGCTGCAGTCACCGTCTGCAGTGATTTGGGAGCCCAAAAAAATGAAGTCTGACACTGTTTCTACTGTCTCCCCATCTACTTCCCATGAGGTGATGGGACCAGATGCCATGATCTTAGTGTTCTGAATGTTAAGCTTTAAGACAACTTTTTCACTCTCCTCTTTCACTTTCATCAAGAGGCTTTTTAGTTCCTCTTCACTCTCTGCCATAAGGGTGGTGTCATCTGCATATCTGAGATTATTGATATTTCTTCCAGCAATCTTGATTCCAGCTTGTGCTTCTTCCAGCCCAGCATTTCTTATGATGTACTCTGAATATAAGTTAAATAAGCAGGGTGACAATATACAGCCCTGACATACTCCTTTTCCTATTTGGAACCAGTCTGTTGTTCCATGTCCAATTCTAACTGTTGCTTCCTGACCTGCATACAGGTTTCTCAAGAGGCAGGTCAGGTGGTCTTGTATTCCCATCTCTTTCAGAATTTTCCACAGTTTATTGTGATCCACACAGTCGAAGGCTTTGGCATAGTCAATAAAGCAGAAATAGATGTTTTTCTGGAACTCTCTTGCTTTTTCGATGATCCAGCGGATATTGGCAATTTGATCTCTGGTTCCTCTGCCTTTTCTAAAACCAGCTTGAACATCTGGAAGTTCATGGTTCACGTATTGCTGAAGCCTGGCTTGGAGAATTTTGAGCATTACTTTACTAGCGTGTGAGATAGTGCAATTGTGCGGTAGTCTGAGCATTCTTTCAGATTGCCTTTCTTAGGGATTGGAATGAAAACTGACCTTTTCCTTTTTGCACCTACTTGTTTCTAATTACAGCCTATGGCCCAGGCTATAGCCACACAAGTAAACAAAGTAAAATGGTTAACAGTGACTGGACAGGAAACAGGAGCATCCACCTCCAGGGCTTTTGATGTACATGGCTGGTGCGAGATCCAATGTAAAAGAAGTTAATTAGAGCTCCAGTAGACTGCACCAACAGTACATAAACCAGTCTCAGACCTGAAGGGCACTTAAGGCAGATCGTAACAGCTTAAGTCCTATCTCTTAGAACAAAGGACTTCGGACAAGTGAGCCATGTGTGAACATAAACCTGTTATCATAAGCCAGCTGAACAGAAGGCCAGAATACAGATTCCGCTGAAAGGTGCCCACTGAGACAATGGAGCCCTGGGAAGAATAGGATGTATTATCCCAGGAAATACACCCAAGAGCAAGTTGGCAACACACACAGAGCCACAGAAAGGGCATTTTTCACAAACGATCCAGAAAATAACAGGATTTGGCTTCAAAGAAGAGTAAGACAGACAAGGCTGCTCTGCTTAGCGTTCATGTTGAGTGGAGCAGATAAAACAGCTGGCAACACCAAAGTCACTCCTGACGAGAGGTACAAGTCCCAGGGTGGGCTTAGGGCAGAATTCAGGTCAGTTCAGCAAAACCACACTAAGCACCCACTAGGTGCCATGCACTGTATGGGAGTGGAGGGGATGGAGAGAAAACCAGGCAGTTTTCCATCCTTAAAGAACTTGGAACCTAGTCAACGTTCACTTTGACAACATCTTTCTATTTTACTCAATGCAGCAGGGCCTCAAGAAAAGATCAAAGACAGACTGGGTTTTAAAAACTGCAGGCAAAGAACCAGAACTACTAGCAAAGGCATCAGTCACAACAAAAAAATGTGGCACACACTTGAGCACATGCACACACACACATGTACACTCAGGCCCAGCACAGCACAAGTTAGTCCTCCAACTTAGTCCTTTTCACAAGTCCTAAAAGAATCCCCCTTCCCATCATCCATGCTCATTCCTAGCATAATCCTGGGAGATTCGTCAAAATACATCCCTTAAGGTAGGTAAGAGGCTTAGAGCTAATGGAAGCCTATGAGGACTTCTGAAGCCTCAGCTTTGTCACTGACACTTCTCAAACTGTGTTGTACCTTATTTCTATGCAAGTCTCTCTCCTGGACACATAATCTGTTATGTGAATGAATGCTTGCTAAGCTGTAAAGACTTACCTCCAAGATCTCTTCTGACTCCATTTGGTCCTTGGAGTTTGGATCTGAACCCCGAGGGCTGCTTCTGCTGCAAAGCAGAGCTTGAGCTGGGAAGGAGATGCATGGGTGTCTGAGATCGCCCTCCTCTAGGATCCCATGCATACATGCGTGCATGGTCAGTTGTGTCCAACTCTGAGACCCCATGGATTGTAGCCCTGCTAGGCTCCCCTGCTTATGGAATTTGGCAGGCAAGAATACTGGAGCGCATGTGCCATTTCCTTCTCCAGGAATCTTCCTAACCTAGGGATGGAACCTGCAATCTGCTGCATCTCCTGCATTGGCAGATGGACAGGGTCTTCCCGGTTATAGCATTCAAACATCAGGTGGGTGGAGGTGGGCTTGCCAAGGAGGAGGGGGGAAGAGAGTGTGAGAAGCAGGCACCCAAGGAAACTGGCTTCCCTTCACTAGGCACGTCCCCAGTATCCACTCTATGTCAAGCAGCAGTTGGGCCAGCAGCTCTTGTCACACTGCACTTATCGGTGGAAGTGCCATCATGTTAATTGCTTACTGGCTACTGGACCAAAGGCTTCGGGGATCAGGAATGCCAGTGATGTTATTACAGGGGCATCTTCAGTGTCTAACACTAGGTATTCAGCAAACACCTGCTGAGTGAATAAATAACAACTGGAGACACAAAAGTGAAAGGGTATGGGAGAGAGGAGAGAAAAGTGTAGTCACATAGTCAAGAGGGAACTTTTTCTTAGGACTTTGAGGAGTGTTGAAAATACTGATTTATTCTGTTAGGCAGCATAATTACCACCAATTCCAATTAAGTGGCCACCTGCAATTGATTTCCATACCCCTTCCTATGATTAAGCAACCAAGGCCCCACACCCGTACCTTCCTCAAGACTCACAACTGGTCTCAGGTTCTGTGACCCAGAGAGATGAAACTCAGGCTGCCACTTCTTGACCTGTGTGCTTCTGGGGCTGATTCAAGCCAAGTGCTGGGCAAGACCAGCCCCAACTCCAACACATGGACACACACTCACACATCAACCCCTAACACACAGACACACATGCCCCCCCTTAACAAGCTTGTGCATGCTCGCAGGAAATCTGAAGCATTCAACTGAAAAGCTGAGCCACAGGGCAAAATGGCTGAACTGCTAAGTCAGGGCCCTGACAGGATTAGAAGCTGCCTCTTTTCAGTTGGCCTCTGACCAAATGCACTGTGAAACTGGCAGTGTCTCTCCTAGACTCTCCTGCAAGCAGGAAACCCTGACTCCAACATTCAGGAGGAGGCATTTTGACACGGGACAATAAAATCTCTCACACAAGAATGCTGAAGCAAAAACATCACATTAGCAAATTATCTAGAGTAACAATTGGTACTAAGCAGCTTTTAATAAATGACAGCAACTTATTCAATCTGAGTAACTTCCTTTAGGGTTACTTGAGGAAGGACTTCCATTAGTCTGATCCCTGTTGCAGATGCGCCCCTGGTATTTCAAAAAAAAGAGGTTTAACAACAGGTAAAATACCTCAGGGGCCAGACCCTGCCACCCAGGCTTCGCAGGCACCCTGCTCTGGGCATGTACACTCAGTGCCTCTAGGACAGGCAACACACACACACACACACGTGTGTGTGTGCATGTGCGCTAACACAACAAACAACTCCAGCTCTCCAGCTGGTAAGTATGCTTCAGCATCATGACAGTTTACTTTTTTCCTATCTGACCTCATACAAACAGACTTTCTTCACCTCTCTGACCCCCAAATATACACATTCATTCCTTCACCCACCCCCTATCTTCCTCACTTAGAAAGCTCTTTTAAACCACCTAAAACTTAAAATAAATACCAATCTGGAAACCTGAAGTATGCTTCAGTCCAACCATCTGTCTTTGTCTTCTGCTGGAAGCATGGGACCCCAACTCCCGTCAGCTCTCCCCAACTTGTGAAGCCCAGTGGTCTGGGAGCACCGCTGACACACGCAGAAAAAACAAACACGTGGCATCACGCCAGCTGGGTCAGGCCCCACTATTTATAGCCTAGTGAAGTTGGGGGGGGAGATGGGCGACCTGTCGAAGGGTCGGGCGGAAGGGGTGGGGATAATTTGAGCTGCTCCTCCCAGGCTCCACAGCTGTGGAGGATCTCTGCTGACGCTCCACAGGCCCAGGTGCACACCATCCTATGTGACTAATACCAGGGTTGTGCTGGAGCCTCCCAGGGCAGAATCTACACATTACTAGAGCCTCAGCATCTATCACATGCTTGGCACCTAGTAGGAGCACAAGTTTTGTTAATTAAATGAATGAATGAGCTTTTTACTTCCTCCCTACCTCATGAGGCTGCAGTTGGAGAAGCAGGAGTAGGTGGAGGGAAGGTTGGTAAGGAATGCCTAAAACAGCGCTTCTAAAAACCTATCATTGGTTAAAATGTGCTAGCAAAAAGAATTCAGGGAAACCCTGTTAAGAAAATCAAATTAGGTTTCTTTAGTGCAGGCCTTGTCAGAGCCTTTAATATGCTATTACACATTGTGAATCATCAAGAGGGGGACTTAGGCTGAACTCACTTAACCACAGGCCTGGACTGACTTGACCACATTACTCTTTTTTCTCAGAATACCATTAGTGAGGAGAATTTCATCAAATACACTTTGGGAAATGTTGGCCTAAGAGATTCCTGGAGAATATCCCAAAAGCAATTTGTAAAACAGCATCCCATGTTTGTAATTTTTAAAATCACATGTGAATATGTAGTGTACAGCTATTTGGGTTGTCACAGGATCAGGTCAGGAGACACTTAAATGTTAACATCAGTTGTTTCTGAGAAGTAGGAGATTTGCACTTTTTATGTTAAACACTTCAGAAACATTCAAAGTGGGTACCTAGTTATCACTTTTGTAATTAAAAAGATAAATTAAAAAAAAAACTGTCCCCAAATATTATCACATCATCACTGAAAATTTATCCTCCCCTAGGCCTGGGACCTTATTTTCTAACAATTCTTTGGGCTATAAAATGTTGCTTTTTGCTCCATGATCACAACTATAGAGTTTCCTGCATCCATTTCTAAAGTCAATTCCTCTGGCTTGTAAAGAACCTCTCCCCTAACTCCAGGATTCTGTTGCTTCCACACAAGATGGACAAGTATTTTGGAAAAAATGAAAACACATTTAATATTCTTTTAACAACCTCACAAACCTGAAATTTACTTTGTTTAGTAAGTTACGTAAAATATCCGTCAAGCACTTAGTCTGCTGAAATTACGATGCTGGGCATATTAATATTTAAAGATTGCCTTTCTTTTTTCCTGCTAAATCACTAATTTCCTAATTTAACTGATTTGTAATTAAAAGTCATCCTGATTTAGTGAACGTAACACACCAGGTTCTGTCGCAATATGAGGTTATAGCAAATATTCAGAATCGGAAGAAATATTCAATCTTAGCATAAAAGAGTATATGACAATTTGTTGAGTTACTATGTGTGAGACAATGTGCACATTGTCTAACCTCTACCTCTGTGAAGTGGAAGTATTAGTCACTCAGCCATGTCTGACTCTTGGCGACCACATGGACTGTAGTCTGCCAGGCTCCTCTGTCCATGGAATTCTCCAGGCAAGAATACTAGAGTGGGTTGTCATTTCCTTCTCCAGGGGATCTTCACAACCCAGGGATCGAACCTGTATCCTGCATTGGCAGGCAGATTCTTTACTGTCTGAGCCACCAGGGGGATCTACCTCTGTGAAGGAGGTAGTATTGTCATCCCCATTCTACAGATGCAGCAACTGAGGCTTAGAGACCTTATACAGCTTGCTCAAGGAAAGGAATCAAAGCCAAGGTTATCTACTTCCTCTGCCTGCTGGTCTTGGAGTCCTTGATAGACTCAAGCAGGCAAACCAAAAAAGGAAATTGAGGAAGGCAGAAAAAACTAACAAACCCAAAATCAGTCTGGGTTGGAGTCATGCACTAGCCACCATGTTTCAGGAGGGATTGGTTCAACAGGTCCCACAATGCACTCTGCAGCCAGTTTCTGAAGATGCACTGTCCCCCACCCCATCTGAGTCAGTCCTGAGGTCTGAGCACCTCAATCCCGTCCAAAAGTTGGCAGCAGCCCATTGAGTCTGGATCCAAGTAATATGCACCAGCATGTAGTGAGACAATAAAATTCTTCCATTTCTTAATCTGGCCTCTCTCATCTTCCTTCTGTTCTTACACAATAACCATAAGACTGGAGGTTCCCAAAGCTGGCTGCGTAGAACAATCATACAGTGACACTAAAACACATCAATGCCTAAGCGGCACCTCAGGCAAATTCAGTAAGAACCTGTGGAGGTGGGGCCCAGGTGTCAGCATTTTCAGACCTCTCTCCTGGAAACAGTAATGTGCAGCCAGGGTTGGGAACCATTGGGAGTCTCTGCCATGGATGTGCAGGTCATTGGGACAATGAAGGGCTTCCAGAAATGCCCTGGCTGCACTGGACACCATGGCTGAAATTATGGAATTGTGAGCTTTGTATAAAGATGTTCCCTGCTGTATTATTTTTAGAGACATTTTTGCCATTTTTAAAGCTAAAAATTTTTTTTATTCTACAAATTGAATATCTTAATACACTTTAATGAATAAAACATTTTCTCACTGTTTCTGTCAGATTTCTCCAGATATTTTTCTGGACTTTAAGATTCCTAGTTTTCTCCTCTTCCCACAGAAACCAAAACCCAAAAGGAGATCACCATTGCAAAGAGCACCTACTTTGGGGGCCAAGACAGTAGCAGATACTCCAACAGGTCCCTTGGCCATAGTCACCTCTGCAGGGGCCACCCCCACTTTGGGGGGCAGGGAAGTTAGCAGGAGACTAGCAGTTTTCCAAGCATATGCACATGTTAGCATTTGCACATGAAAACCTGAAATGCCATTCCCTTAACAAACTCAGAACAGTCTTAGGGGCTCAAAGACCACCAGGAAGTGGAACAGGTGTGGGCCATCTAGGGGTCCACACCCACTTGACACCAGATCGCACCAGAGGGCTTTGGCTCCCCAGGAACTGGCTTTCTGACATCCCAAAGGGCTAACAACTTAGCCTTCTGCAAGGAATGGATTTTCAGTTTGGCCCCTGCCGGGAAGGAGACAGCTCCCCACCCCAACCTTAGAGATGTGGATCCCACCCCGCCCTTTCCCATCTGCGGTCCTCCCACTACAGGAATGAAGCTGCTGCTGCCCGGCATATACCCAGACTGGTTTCATCTCCTTCCAAATCCATTTTGTGTCTTAACTTCTGCCAAGAATAAAAATTAAAACACTCATATACACATCATGCGTGTTTGGGAGGGGAGGACAGAGCTGAAAGTTTAAACTGAAACAGACTAGGCAGGGAAGGGGAGGGGTAGGTCGCTGATGAAACTCAGGGCTTGAGACCTCCCTGGGGTCTGTGTGGGTCCTGGAACACCGTGCCTGAGGCCCCTGTTGGTAAACACCCAGGGTCAGGCCTGAGGGGGTTGCAGCATCACCCCTCTAGTGGCTCTAACACCCATTTCACACCACCCCACCCCTGCCCAGGGGGCCACAGAGCAGCTGACCTGCGCAGCACTCCAAGGCCAGAAGCAGACTCTGATCCTCACACTTGGACGGGCCGGCTTCTTGCTAACTCCCAAACGAATAAAACAGTGCTTCTGGGCCCTGGTGGTGCAGGCAGCTTGCAGACTGCTTGTGGACACCCAGAAAAACGGGGCTGCAACTGGAGTCGCCATGCTTAGACTCCTATCCCCCGACACTCTGGCCTGCAGACGCCTGAACCTAGGGTCCAGGCAGAGCTCCAATCCAGCTCCTTTCTCTCTTGCTGCTGACTTCTTCCTTCTGGGCAAAACCAGGAGCCCCTGCACTATAGAACAATCACACCTCACCCTTTACCCATTGAGGATCCCCTAGGGTTCAGATAACAGCCCCGGACTCAACTTGGTGGTTCAGATGGTAAACAATCTGCCTGCAATTCAGGAAACCCAGGTTCAATCCCTGGGTGGGGAAGATCCCCTGGAGAAGGGAATGGAACACACTCCAGTATTCTTGCCTGGACAATCCAGGCAGAGGAGCCTGGCGGGCTACAGTCCGTGGGGGTCACAAAGAGTCAGACACTACTGACTGACTAACACTTTCACTCACTTTACTCAACTCTAAACCCCATCAACTGCCCTCTTTCCTCCTCAAATGGTGAACTAAGTACTCACATCACTTACAACTGTCCATATGGAACCCATCCTGACTCATACAATCCCTTGCCTGACACAAGGCAACATGTATTGACTGCTTGTCAGTCAACATGTATTGAGTGCTCATTCAGTATTAAGCTCTGTGGATCCAAAGGTAAAGTTCAAGCTTTCTCTCAGAGCTCAGCATCTAGTAAAGGAGTCACACAAACATCTCAGAGTAGCATGGAGCAACTGAGACTCAAACCCGAGTGCCCTGGACTGGTGTTCTTTCCTTTACACGCCCTTATTAGGAGGGCATGGGGAGACTGGCTCACACACTGCTTTTGGAAAGCGGACCCTTGTGGCATTCATTTTTGCCCTATCTGCACAAAGGGCAGAATAATGAAAACAAAGATTTAAAAAAAAAAAAAAACTCTTCTGTTTGTCTTGAAAATTGTTGAATCTGGATGATGGGTACATGGGGTTCATGATTCTCTTCTTTCTGCTCTTGTGTATTGAGTTTTCAAATAATACTAAAACTTGCTTTTTCAATAGGATGACTAGAACAAGACAGTCCCAAACCTTCTCAGTTCTTCACCAACTTCCAGGACACCCTTCCCCCACCGTCCCCCATGTCACCTCAATTAAGCCAAACAGCACTATCAGGCAGGTTTCCATGAGCATCCAGGTTCTAGTAATGGAGGGCAGTATACCCCTCTTCAATCTTCAAAGGCTGCCCAGTGTTGGGCCAAAGAGGCAATCCCACCCCTTTCTTGGGAAAGAATTATAAACCAGCAGCTTATCTCAAAAGCCAAAGTAGTAATAATCATGATGGCAATAACGGTGACATCTAGCACCCCCTGAGTCAAGAGCTCTTCCAATGAGAGAAGGTAGATAATGCAGTTCAATGAACTCTTGCTTGGACTTGGGAAATATTCAGAGTCTGGGTTTTAAGCATCTTAAGGGCCCCAGGCATGGTGCTCAATAATCTGTTGGCTGATCAATTGAAAGGCCACTCTTAAATGGTTAAGAACTTGTCTTTGGGGCCATGTGGAAGATGCCTGGGGGCACAAATAGCACTGCTCTCAGCAAGGTTTACTGCTGGGTCTTTGGAGAAGCAGCTCAGTGCAAAATCTGTGACTGAAGGAGGCCGGATGAAGCTGGCATCATGAGTTTCAAATGGTGGGAGACAGGTCAGAACCCCTGCCCAGGGAAGGGTCTCACACCTCATCTTGACTAAGTTTCAAAGAAACAAAGCCTCGCTCTCATTTCCCTGTCTGGACCATGGCTGTCAGCACCAGTACTTTGAATAGCCTCCTTGTGTGGGGAAAATGAGTTCTGCCTACCTATCATGGTGGGTCAGGCTGGTTCTCTTACCTCCTAACTTTGAAAGCTGTAGAACTCAGCAGTTCAGGAGTCACCTTATTCCGCGGCCATGGAGACTTTGTCGAGAGAGGGGAGGAGGGTAGTGGTAAGTAAAATTGGGACCCTGCCCTAGTTCCCACAGGCTTTTTTCTGGAGAGAAACTACTAGAGAGGACTCAGACCACCCTGGAGACTTCCTTCCACCAGCACTCACTGGAGCCGCACGTGGTGAGGCCCACGCCACACCTTCTGGCATAACCTGCTCTAACAGGGAGCATGTCATGGGGAGGTCCTGGCATGGCCCCCACAGTACAGAATGCCATTCCTTGTACTAAAGGGTGTGTTTTAAATATCACAAGATATTTATAAACTTGGTGTTCTTGAGATTTTTTTTTCACCAAAAAATTAGGGGGAAAAAAATCCCCCCCAAATGCTTTCTCAGATCATGGATTTATCTTTCCGTTTAGCAGACAAGGCCCCTACCTGGCTGCACCCACAGAAGCTGGTCTGGGATACCCCATCAGGACTCTCGCTGTACCTCCCGGTGGGGACAGCATGTGAGGGGGTGACCCAGGAGTGAAGGCTGGATTTGGTAGGAAACACAGATCTCACCCTCACATGTTTACCAGTTTTCTGTCCTCAGCCTCCACAGGCAAACAAGGGCCAAGGCCTCCCATGTGTCGATGGTCAATAATCAGTTACAGCCTTCCAGACACTGGAGGGAGACCCAGGAAGACAAGAGGGTGCAGGGCACACCACCCTGATTCCAAAATGAACAACAAAAGCAAGAACAGTTTGTAGAGAATTCATCTCTGAAGAGTCTGAGGAGCACTAAATACTCCACTACACTAGTGTTCACCCTCTTGGTAACAAACCTAGACAGGTACTATTAGTCTCCACTTTTACAGGGTACAAGTAGGAAGAACATTGAATGGCAGGCTGCAGATGGGAGGGTGGGCTCAGCAAAGAGCAAACCAGAAGAGGAGGTGGGAAGCATTGAGGTCACAGGCGTGGAGTTTCTACAGTCTGAGAGCTGAATTTCCAATGAGGCCGTGTCTTCTTTTTCCTGTGTACTGAATTCTGAGGCACCTGCCTGGTGTCCTTTGGAGTGAGAAGCTCCCAGCTGGCCATGGCTCTGTGTTTACTCCACACAGGGAGCAATGAAAGCTGGGGTCTAAGTTTCAGTCCCTGCTCCCCATGGTTGGATCCCTCTCCATTTACCACTGCCTGGTTAGTAGTTTTCAGCCTGGTTCAACCAGATGACCCAGGTGACCCCATTCATATGCACTGCCCTTTCCTCTGTGGTCCTGAGGTGGAGCAGGGTTGGAAGAGCCCCTTCCTCTGCTCCTGTTATAAAATCCATCATTACCCCCATCCCCAGAGAGCCTTGCTATTGAGTGACTGGTAAGGACACTGAAAACTGGGGTTTCTGCCACCACACTCCCAAGAAATCCTAGTTTGCTTTTGAGGGTGACTGCAGGACGAAGCACCTCTTGGCAGGGAAAATGCTTTCGCTCTGTTTGTGCCTGATCATTCTTCCTCCTGAATGACCACAAACAAGCCCCAGTGCTGGATCCCCCTCAGGACTCGGCAGACACACTGGGGCTGGGGCAGCGCCCACAGAGGCTGAGGGATCTGTGGGGCCGCCGGATGTGGTGTGAAGGAGTGCGGCCTGCCCTGCTTGCCCCGGAGGGTCACTTCCCCGCTGCTCATCCAAAGCTCCAGAGCAAGTAAAACAAACTCCTGAGAAGGAAGGCAAATAGCCTGATGTAGGCTCCTCCTGTCTCTCTACTTAAGAGTGGGAAGGAAGGTCTGCTCAGCTGATACTTCCAGATGTGAAACCAAAACATAGGCAGCAACTGACAGTTTACCAGCCTGGGCTGAACTCCAGTAGCACCAGGGCCAGGCATGTTCCGTGGGCAGCGACAGAGCAGCAGCACTGCAGACCCCTGGGTTCTGGGCAGGTGGTCTCAGCGCCAGCTGTGGGCCCGCCCTCATCAGCACCTTGTACCCCAGATGGATGGGGTGGGGGCGGCATGCTCAGAGAAGGCCATGCTTAAACCTGACTGGGGGAGATGGCTAAGTGAAAGAAGCCAATCTGGACTATATGTACTTGTGATTACAACTACATGACATTCTGAAAATGAGCTACGAAGACTGTAGAAAGAGCAGTGGTTACCAGCGATTGGGAGAGAAAAGGAAGGAAGGCTAAAGAGGTGGAGTACAGGGGATTTTTAGGCAGTAAAAACTATTATTCTGTCTGACAGTGTAATAATGGTGGACATTATGCATTTGTCAAAACCATACATTGTATAACAAAAAATGAGTCTCAATGTAAACTATGGACTTTAATAATGATGTGTCAACACTGACTCATCAATTGTAGCAAATGCATTACACCAACGTAAGATGTTAGTAATAGGGGCAATTGGTGGGGGTTGAGGGTATGTGGCAACTCCCTGTAATTTTCACTTAATTTTTTATTATTAACCTAAACTGCTTTTTTTTTAAGGCTATTAATTTCTTTTTAAGTTAAAAAAATCTGGAGGGGAAGCTCTGGACCATTCTCAGCTCCCTGAGATGCTGTAGATATTGAGTCTGGGGATCTCGGTAGTGTAATTTCTCAAGCACATTTATTGTCAGCATGAGACCTCTTGGGATACTGGTCCCTATTTTTACTCTTCCTTAGTTTCTAAATCTAGAACCAAGTGTCAGAAATGACTAAGATGAAGTCAGATCTACCCCCTCATGGGCAGACATCCAAACCTGCTCTTCCTTGTACTTGCAGGCTGTCAACTCTGCCACTGCAGAGACCATGTCTGCTTCCTGTGTGCCTAGCACCGGGCCTGACTCCCACCAGGCCCCCATGTGTGGGGAACTGAGCTACTCTCAAATTCATCCAGTGCTCCTCACATCACAGATGCAACAGGCTAGGGTTAGGGTATGTGGAGGGCATGATGGTGTGTGGAGTATTCTCTGAATACAACAACGGAGAGTGTTGAGCAGAAAAGTGACCTCGCCTGGCTCCTCTTTTGCAAGTTGACACTGACTTTTCTATGAAGGATAGACTATGGACAGGGAGGTCAGGGGTGAGTGAGGCAGGGAGAACACTTAGGAAGATATCCCAACAGACAAGGTAAGCAAATGTTGATGGAAGACAAGGATGGTGTGAAGTTGCAGGATTCTAAATACATCTTAGAAGTAAAGCCAAGATCATCTGCCAACTTAAAGTGGAGTATGAGAGAAAGAACTGAGTCAAAGGTGACTCTCAAATTTGGGGCCTAACCAGTAGAATGGAATGTGCTGAATCAGGGAAGAGGCAGAGGAGAGGCTGGGTGGAAGCTGTTTCCTCGGTGACCAGGACTGAGGACTGGTACCAATGGGTACACCTGGGCTGGGGCCTTGCCCCATTGTGGGCTCCTCACTTTCACCATCTTCTCATTCCCTCATCACTATATAGCCTTGAGCCAGTGGGGTTCCATCAGTGCATCTTCTACCTACTCATCTTCCCAGCTGCCCAATCCAGCAAGAACACTTCTTCCAATCTGTTTTCCTTTCCTTTCCTATTAACAGCCACCTTCTACTGAATGTTCACAATGCATTTTGTGTGCTTTATATGCAGTATCTTGTTGCCTTTTTGCAACAACTTTAAGAACTTAGGTTTTCAGAGTTTAGGTGACTAGCCTAGGGTTATACATCTAGCAACTGGCAAAGTCATGTACAAACCTGAGCCTGTCTGGTCCCAAAGCCCATCCTTAAACAGGATGCCACTCAATCTCCAACCTGGAAGTGGCCCCAGAAGCCCTGCTGCCTCCTGCAAATATCATCTTTCTTTTGCACCTTTGTCTAATAAGATTCACTCCAAACCTCTGTTCTCTCAGGTGGGGTCCCCCTGATACTCCTCAGATTCCTCTGTTCCTTCCTCTCACAGGATCTTCTTGACCTGAGATGTTTTATTCTCTCAACTTCTGCTAGATCCTGAGATCTTCACTGTCTTTTCCCACAAGACAGGGAAAAGCAGCTTGTCTGGCAATAGGACTTAACTGCCTTCAGTTCAGGCCCCCCACTCTTAGAAAACAAATACACTTATATGTGGAATCTATAAAAAAAAAAAAAGGTACAAATGAACTTATTTACAAAACAGAAGTAGAGTCACAGACACAGAAAACACATTTATGGTTACCAGAGGATAATGGGGAAAGGGGTAAATTGGGAGACCAGGATTGACACATGTACACTACTACATACAAAGTGGGCTTCCCTGGCAGCTCAGATGGTAAAGAGTCTGCCTGCAATATAGAAGTTCCAGGATCTATCTCTAGGTCAGAAAGATTCCCTGGAGAAGGGAATGATTACCCACTGCAATATTCTTGCCTGGAAAATCCCATGGACATGGGAGCATGGTGGGCTACAGTCCATAGACTCGCAAAGAGTTGGACGCAACTGAGCGACTAAGCATATATATAAAATAGATACTATTAAGAACCTACTGTATGTATAGCACAGGGAACTCTACTCAATACTTTGTAATGGCCAACATGGGAAAAGAATCTAAAAGAGTGGATACATGTATAATTAATTCACTTTGCTATACACCTGAAACTAATACGATACTGCAAATCAACTATGAAAATTGTGCTGGAAGTGTTAGTTGCTCAGTCGTGTCTGATTTTTTGTGAACCCAGGGGCTTTGTAATTCCATGATCACCAGATCAGTCCATGGAATTATCCAGGAAAGAATACTGGAGTTGGGGAGGAGCCAAGATGGCGGAGGAATAGGACAGGGAGACCACTTTCTCTCCTACAAACTCATCAAAAGAATAAATGAACGCAGAGCAAACTTCACAAAACAACTTCTGATTGCTAGCTGAGGTCATCAGGCGCCCAGAAAAGCAACCCATGGTCTTCGAAAGGAGGTAGGACAAAATATAAAAGATAAAAAGAGAGACAAAAGAGCTAAGGACGGAGATCCGTCCCGGGAAGGGAGTCTTAATAGAGGAAGTTTCCAAACACCAGGAAACCCTCGCACTGGCGGGTCTGGGGGAAGTGTTTGAATCTCGGAGGGCAACCTGACTGGGAGGGGAACAATAAATAAAACCCACAGATTACGTGCCTAAAAGCAACTCCCAGCAGAAAAGTACCCCAGATGCCTGCATCCGCCACCAGCAAGTGGGGGCAGAACGGAGAGGAGCGGGCAGCATTGCTTAGGGTAAGGACCAGGCCTGAGTGCCCTGAGGACAATCGGAGGGAGCTTTTGTGAGTTACCAACCTAAACTGTGGGATAGCAAAAGAGAGAGAGAAAATTAACCGGCCTGAACACACTGCCGGCCGTTCGCAGGACAAAGGGACCGGGCAAGTCCAGAGAAGAGCTCACAGGCTGTGGACCAGCCCAGCCCCGCTGGAGGCAGAAGGCAGGGGGGAGGGGAAAGGGGCAGGCTCGGCCCCAAGGACCGCATCCCCTACCACACTGCAAACAGGCCTCCAGTTTCTAATCAAAGACCTCCTGAGATTCTGGATGGTCGACATCCGCCGGGAGGGTCACAGCGAGACACAGGGCGCAGGCACCCGACCAGTGCGGGCGGGGACTGGGGCTGGGGATGCGGAGGGCAGAAGGCGCACGCACCCGACTGGCACAGGCAGAAACTGAGACTGGCACCGCGGAGGGGAGAAGGTGCGCCACACCCGGGGAGAGTGCACCCGTCAAGCTCCTGGCTGCCTGAGCCGCTCGGATGGGGAAGGCACAAAAAGCAGGCGCAGCTTTTTGTTCCGCACTTTTGTGGAACACCCGAGGGCTGGAACCGCGCAGCGCAGGGCACACTCCATATAGAGCAGCCGGGAGCCTGAGCAGCGTAGACGGGGAAAGCAGCGCCAGTCCCTCCCTGCAGCGCGACGGAACTAGCAATCTGAATAAGAGACCACCTCCGCCCGCCTGTGTCAGGGCGGAAATTAGCCACTGAAGAGACCGGCAAACAGAAGCCAAATAAACAAAGGGAACTGCTTCAGAAGGGACCGGTGCAACAGATTAAAATCCCTGTAGATAAAACTGACTACACCTGAAGGGGCCTGTAGATACCGGGAAGTGTAAGCTGGAACGAGGAGCTATCTGAAACTGAACTGAACCCACATTGACCGCAACAGCTCCAGAGAAATTCCTAGATATATTTTTACTTTTTTTTTTTAAGTAAGAAAAAAAAAATTTTTTTTTCTTTTTTATTTTTTCTCTTTTATTTTCTTTAATTCCCTATTACTCCCCCATTACTCCTTAACTCTCATTTTCATAGATTTTTGCGATTTTTTAATTAGGAAAAAAATTTTTCTTTTTTTTTTTTCCTTTTTCTCTTCTATTTTCTATTTTTCTTTTTCTCTTATTTCCTTTTAAAGTCCTCTATTACTCCTCTGCTAGTCCTTAATTTTCATTTTCATTACACTATAACCTTACCAAAAAAAAAAAAAAGAGAGAAGCCCTATTTTTAAACCAAACTTCATATATATTTCTAAAAATTTTTTTGTGTGTTTTGGTTTTTGTTTTTAATATTGTATTTTTAAGAGTCTAACCTCTACTCTAGATTTTTAATCTTTGTTTTTCAGTATATGATATAAATTGTGAACATCTAAGAATCCAATATTCAGTTCCCATTTTTATTCAGGAGTGTGTTGATTACTCTCTCCCAATCTTGACTCTCCGTTTTCTACCTCAGAACACCTCTATTTCCTCCTTTCCCCTTCTCTTCCCAATCCAATTCTGTGAACCTTTGTGGGTGTCTGGGCTACGGAGAACACTCTGGTAACAGACAACTGTGTAGATCTGTCTCTCTCCTCTTAGGTCCCCCTTTTTCTCCTCCTGCTCATCCCTATCTCCCTCCTCCGTCTCCTCTTTTTCATGTAACTCTGTGAACCTCTGGGTGTCCCTCACGGGGGAGAATCTTTTCGCCATTAACCTAGAACTTTTATTATCAGTGCTATATAGTTGGAGAAGTCTTGAGACTACTGGAAGAATAAAACTGAAATCCAGAGGCAGGAGACTTAAGCCCAAAACCTGAGAACACCAAAAAACTCCTGACTACATGGAACTTTAAGTAATAAGAGACCGTCCAAAAGCCTCCATACCTACACTGAAACCAACCACCACCCAAGAGCCAATAAGTTTTAGAGCAAGACATACCATGCAAATTCTCCAGCAACGCAGGAACATAGCCCTGAACATCAACATACAGGCTGTCCAAGGTCACACCTAACACACAGACCCATCTCAAAACTCATTACTGGGCACTCCATTGCACTCCAGAGAGAAGAAGTCTAGTTCCACCCACAAGGACACCGACGCAGCTTCCCTAACCAGGAAACCTTGACAAGCCAATCGTCCAATCCCACCCACTGGGTAAAACCTCCACAATAAAAAGGAACCACAGACCTCCAGAATACAGAAAGCCCACTCCAGACACAGCAATCTAAGCAAGATGAAAAGGCAGAAAAATACCCAACAGGTAAAGGAACATGAAAAATGCCCACCAAGCCAAACAAAAGAGGAGGAGATAGGGAATCTACCTGAAAAAGAATTTAGAATAATAATACAAATGATCCAAAATCTTGAAAACAAAATGGAGTTACAGATAAATAGCCTGGAGACAAAGATTGAAAAGATTCAAGAACTGTTTAATAAAGACCTAGAAGAAATAAAAAAGAGTCAATTAAAAATGAATAATGCAATAAATGAGATCAAAAACACTCTGGAGGGAACCAACAGTAGAATAATGGAGACAGAAGATAGGATAAGTGAGGTAGAAGATAAAATGGTGGAAATAAATGAAGCAGAGAAAAAAGAAAAAAGGATCAAAAGAAATGAGGACAACCTCAGGGACCTCTGGGACAATGTGAAACGCCCCAACATTCGAATCATAGGAGTCCCAGAAGAAGAAGACAAAAAGAAAGGCCATGAGAAAATACTCAAGGAGATAATAGCTGAAAACTTCCCTAAAATGGGGAAGGAAATAGCCACCCAAGTCCAAGAAACCCAGAGAGTCCCAAACAGGATAAACCCAAGGCGAAACACCCCAAGACACATATTAATCAAATTAACAAAGATCAAACACAAAGAACAAATATTAAAAGCAGCAAGGGAGAAACAACAAATAACACACAAAGGGATTCCCATAAGGATAACAGCTGATCTATCAATAGAAACCCTCCAGGCCAGGAGGGAATGGCAGGACATACTTAGAGTAATGAAAGAGAATAACCTACAACCTAGATTACTGTACCCAGCAAGGATCTCATTCAGATATGAAGGAGAATTCAAAAGCTTTACAGACAACTAAAAGCTGAGAGAATTCAGCACCACCAAACCAGCTCTTCAACAAATGCTAAAGGATCTTCTCTAGACAGGAAATGCAGAAAGGTTGTATAAACGTGAACCCAAAACAACAAAGTAAATGGAAACGGGACCACACCTATCAATAATTACCTTAAATGTAAATGGGTTGAATGCCCCAACCAAAAGACAAAGACTGGCTGAATGGATACAAAAACAAGACCCCTATATATGCTGTCTACAAGAGACCCACCTCAAAACAAGAGACACATACAGACTAAAAGTGAAGGGCTGGAAAACAATATTTCACGCAAACGGAGACCAAAAGAAAGCAGGAGTCGCAATACTCATATCAGATAAAATAGACTTTCAAATAAAGGATGTGAAAAGAGACAAAGAAGGACACTACATAATGATCAAAGGATCAATCCAAGAAGAAGATATAACAATTATAAATATATATGCACCCAAAGGCAACCGCAATTATGTACGCAAAACACTAACGGTATGAAGAGGAAATTAATAGTAACACAATAATAGAGGGAGACTTTAATACCCACTCACAAATATGGATAGATCAACTAAACAGAAAATTAGCAAGGAAACACAAACCTTAAATGACACAATGGACCAGCTAGACCTAATTGATATCTATAGGACATTTCACCCCAAAACAATCAACTTCACCTTTTTCTCAAGTGCACACGGAACCTTCTCCAGAATAGATCACATCCTGGGCCATAAATCTGGTCTTGGAAAATTCAAAAAATTTGAAATCATTCCAGCCATCTTTTCTGACCACAGTGCAGTAAGATTAGATCTCAATTACAGGAAAAAAATTGTTAAAAATTCAAACATATGGAGGCTAAATAACACGCTTCTGAATAACCAACAAATCATAGAAGAAATCAAAAAAGAAATCAAAATATGCATAGAAATGAATGAAAATGAAAACACAACAACCCAAAACCTATGGGACACTGTAAAAGCAGTGCTAAGGGGAAGGTTCATAGCATTACAGGCTTACCTCAAAAAACAAGAAAAAAGCCAAACAAATAACCCAACTCTACACCTAAAGCAATTAGAGAAGGAAGAAATGAAGAACCCCAGGGTTAGCAGAAGGAAAGAAATCTTAAAAATTAAGGCAGAAATAAATGCAAAAGAAACTAAAGAGACCATAGCAAAAATCAACAAAGCTAAAAGCTGGTTTTTTGAAAAAATAAACCAAATTGACAAACCATTAGCAAGACTCATTAAGGAACAAAGAGAGAAGAACCAAATTAACAAAATTAGAAATGAAAATGGAGAGATCATAACAGACAACACTGAAATACAAAGGATCATAAGAGACTACTACCAGCAGCTCTATGCCAATAAAATGGACAACTTGGATGAAATGGACAGGTTCTTAGAAAAGTATAACTTTCCAAAACTGAACAAGGAAGAAATAGAAGATCTTAACAGAGCCATCACAAGCAAGGAAATCGAAACTGTAATCAGAAATCTTCCAGCAAACAAAAGCCCAGGACCAGATGGCTTCACAGCTGAATTCTACCAAAAATTTAGAGAAGAGCTAACACCTATCTTACTCAAACTCTTCCAGAAAATTGCAGAAGAAGGTAAACTTCCAAACTCATTCTATGAGGTCACCATCACCCTAATTCCAAAACCAGACAAAGATGCCACAAAAACAAAACAAAACAAAACAAAAAAACTACAGGCCAAAATCACTGATGAACATAGATGCAAAAATCCTTAACAAAATTCTAGCAAACAGTATCCAACAACATACCAAAAAAATCATACACCATGACCAAGTGGGCTTTATCCCAGGAATGCAAGGATTCTTTAATATCCGCAAATCAATCAATGTAATACACCACATTAACAAATTGAAAGATAAAAACCATATGATTATCTCAATAGATGCAGAGAAAGCCTTTGACAAAATTCAACACTCATTTATGATTAAAACTCTCCAAAAAGCAGGAATAGAAGGAACATACCTCAACATAATAAAAGCTATATATGACAAACCCACAGCAAGCATCACCCTCAATGGTGAAAAATTGAAAGCATTTCCCCTGAAATAAGGAACAAGACAAGGGTGCCCACTCTCACCACTACTATTCAACACAGTTTTGGAAGTTTTGGCCACAGCAATCAGAGCAGAAAAAGAAATAAAAGGAATCCAGATAGGAAAAGAAGAAGTGAAACTCTCACTGTTTGCAGATGACATGATCCTCTACATAGAAAACCCTAAAGACTCTACCAGAAAATTACTAGAGCTAATCAATGAATATAGTAAAGTTGCAGGATATAAAATTAACACACAGAAATCCCTTGCATTCCTATACACTAACAATGAGAAAACAAAGAGAAATTAAGGAAACAATACCATTCACCATTGCAACGAAAAGAATAAAATACTTAGGAGTATATCTACCTAAAGAAACAAAAGACCTATACATAGAAAACTATAAAACACTGATGAAAGAAATCAAAGAGGACACAAACAGATGGAGAAACATACTGTGTTCATGGATTGGAAGAATCAATATTGTCAAAATGGCTATTCTACCCAAAGCAATCTATAGATTCAATGCAATCCCTATCAAGCTACCAACGGTATTTTTCACAGAACTAGAACAAATAATTCCACAATTTGTATGGAAATACAAAAAACCTCGAATAGCCAAAGTAATCTTGAGAAAGAAGAATGGAACTGGAGGAATCAACCTGCCTGACTTCAGACTCTACTACAAAGCCACAGTCATCAAGACAGTATGGTACTGGCACAAAGACAGAAATATAGATCAATGGAACAGAATAGAAAGCCCAGAGATAAATCCACGAACCTATGGACACCTTATCTTTGACAAAGGAGGCAAAGATATACAGTGGTAAAAAGACAACCTCTTTAACAAGTGGTGCTGGAAAAACTGGTCAACCACTTGTAAAAGAATGAAACTAGAACACTTTCTAACACCATACGCAAAAATAAACTCAAAATGGATTAAAGATCTAAATGTAAGACCAGAAACTATAAAACTCCTAGAGGAGAACATGGCAAAACACTCTCCGACATAAATCACAGCAGGATCCTCTATGACCCACCTCCCAGAATATTGGAAATAAAAGCAAAAATAAACA